>NC_083777.1:597500-817500 GCF_963514075.1 Conger conger
CAGTCATCCGCAGATCCTTTACAACCACCGCCCCCCTCACTGTGCCCTTCCCCCCCTCTAGGCCCATCCCTTCCTTTTCCACTTTCTCCCCCCTTACAGACTCTGATGTTTCTCAACTCCTGCTCTCCCACCGCCCTACAACCTGTGCCCTTGATCCTATCCCCTCTTCTCTTCTCCAAACTATCACACCTGACATTCTCCCGTTTGTCACCTCCCTTGTCAACTCCTCCCTGTCTTCCGGCTGTTTTCCGGCATCCTCCAAGAGGGCCCACATCACTCCGCTGCTAAAAAAGCCTACTCTGGATCCCTCCATCATCCAGAACTACCGCCCGGTATCTCTTCTTCCTTTCCTTTCTAAAACTATAGAACGAGCCGCTTCTACTCAACTTTCTTCTTTGTTTTCTAACAACAACCTGCTAGACCCCCATCAGTCTGGCTAAAGATCGGGCCACTCGACAGAGACTGCGCTCCTCTCCGTCAGTGAGTCACTCCATGCCGCACGAGCAGCCTCCCTCTCCTCTGTCCTCATTCTTCTAGATCTCTCTGCTGCCTTTGACACTCTGGATCACTCCATCCTCCTGTCTGCCCTGTCAGCAACGGGCATCTGTGGCACAGCCCTGGACTGGATTGAGTCCTACCTCTCTGGTCGCTCCTTCCAGGTTGCCTGGGCTGGTTCGGTATCGACACCTCGGCCCCTCGCCACAGGAGTTCCCCAGGGCTCAGTCCTAGGCCCGCTTCTTTTTTCTCTTTACACTCGCTCCCTTGGCCCTGTGATCACTGCACATGGGCTATCCTACCACTGCTACGCGGACGATACCCAACTCTTCGTCTCGTTCCCGCCGTCTGATACGCAGGTTTCAGCCCGTATCTCTGCTTGCCTGAGGGACATCCAGAGCTGGATGGACAACCACCATCTAAAGCTCAACCCAGGCAAGACTGAAATGATATTCATCCCTGCTAATACCTCACCTCATCTGGATTTCTCCATTTCCCTCGGGGATACCACACTCACGCCGTCACCCAGTGCAAGGAACCTCGGCGTGGTGATGGACAGCAGACTGTCCCTTTCCGATAACATTGCGGCGGTGACCCGGTCTTGCAGGTTCTTCCTATACAACATACGGAGAATCCGCCCCTTTCTCACCCCCTACTCGACCCAGCTCCTGGTCCAAGCGATGGTTCTGTCCCGCCTGGACTACTGCAATTCCCTCTTGGCTGGCCTCCCAGCGTCCGTCATCAGACCGCTCCAACTCATCCAGAATGCAGCAGCTCGTCTGGTCTTCAACCTTCCCAAATACTCACACGTCACCCCCCTGCTTACTTCCCTCCACTGGCTGCCTGTCATGGCTTGCATCAAATTCAAAACATTGGTGCTAGCCTTCCAAGCAGTTAAAGGGTCTTCCCCAGCTTATCTACAAAAAAATCATCAGACCCTACACCCCTGCCAGACCTCTTCGTTCAGCCTCCACAGGCCGCTTGGCACCTCCCCCTCTCCGAACCTCCACCTCACGCTCACGACTACTGTCTGTTCTGGCTCCACGGTGGTGGAACGAACTCCCCGTTGAGGTCAGAACTGTAGAATCTCTCCCCACCTTCAAGCGCAAGCTGAAGACACACCTCTTCAAGCAGCACCTCTCCCCATCCCTCCCTACCTCCCTGTGAACCTTAATTGCTGTCTCTGTGACTTGCTTTGTGTATCGGTATTTTTAGTTGGCTAGGTAAGCAGTGTTTGGATAGTTAACTTTGGTCACTTTTGCTCTGTTTGTTTCTTTTTTCAAAAAAAAATTGGCCCTCGTCCTTATATTTGTTGTACAGGTAGCAGTAGAAATTGTACTTCCCTCTAGGGTCTTTCAGCGAACATATCCCTGGTTATGGGTATGCACTTTGCATGAGAGGGACTTGGAAAAGTTCCCAAAGCCAGGGAGTAACATTAACATCATTAACCTTAACCTAACAGTATACTGCAAAGACTGGCCAGACCAAGCAAATGAACCAGGAGCTTGAAAAGAATCTACAGTGCATGGTGGAAAGGTCCCTGTGTCCCGGGGTTGCGGTGCATGGTGGAAAGGTCGCCTGTGTCCCGGGGTTACGGTACATGGTGGAAAGGTCCCCTGTGTCCCGGGGTTACGGTGCATGGTGGAAAGGTCGCCTGTGTCCTGGGGTTACGGTGCATGGTGGAAAGGTCTCCTGTGTCCCGGCTGTGTTTTCATGTGTATTTTGCTAGTTCTGGATGTGATGCTTTGACTTATGGTAGAACCTATGCACTTGTAAGTTGCTTTGGATTAAAAGCGTCTGCCAAATGACAAAAATGTAAATGTAAATGTAAATGGGGTTACGGTGCATGGTGGAAAGGTTGCCTGTGTCCCGGGGTTACGGTGCATGGTGGAAAGGTCGCCTGTGTCCTGGGGTTACGGTGCATGGTGGAAAGGACCCTATGTCCTGGGTTGACTCGCTCCCTTGGGTCGAGTATGCGCACTCCCTGCCTGTTTCTTCCACAGGGCTGTACCCCTTCACCTGCTGCCTGGGATATCAACTGCCATTATTCCCTGAAAAACAAGAGGTGGAGGTTCCCACCATGCAGCATTCATGTAAATCTTTAATTTGGCAATTAGGCTATTATCTAATTTACAATGTTGATATGTAATTTGTGATGGCCCAAAATAAAGTTGAAAATGCAATTAAATTTGTCAGTACAGATTTTCTTCCGTCGCGTGTGCTCGGCTTGGAAGAGGTGCCACGTCACTGAAATCGAAAAATTTGCTGATCGTCGATGACGCCCTGCTCCTCGGCACGCTGTTGGACAGAACGTTTGGCTCACTTACCGGGGCATAACTTTGCACACTGCCTCTCACAAGTTAGCCGCACACTGCATCTCTCCTGTAATACGGTCCCCAGTACTGCACACAATACTCAAAAAGTGTGGTCCGACAAAGGTATTTTAAAAGGTGAGCATTTCTTCCTTAGATTTATACTCATACTGCATTTTATGCATATTCTGTTCTCCAGATGCACACATTTGCATAGTCTGTTCTTTATATTTTCTTGGTGCTTAAATCGATTGGGGAGATTTATTTGCTCATTAATTTTTCTGTGGCTTTTATGAGCCTTGAAATGTCAGCTAAAGTGTTTTCAATTCACAAGGTTGCAGACAGAGGGCAGAATGCAGACTTGCTGTGGTGGCATACGGGAGACAAATACACAGGTATGGGCAGTTCATACTTTTGATATGAATGTTTAGGCAGGTTTAAGCACTGTTGCTACTGGCTGTTCTTAAAGCCAGGTCTATTTCCCCCCCCCCCCAAAAGCATTCTGGGACACCAGGACTCCATAAACAGACAGCAGCACTTGCTGTCCAGATGGGGACTGATGATATTAGCCCTGATTATTGAAATAACCTCCTGCCACCTGTTTCGTTGGTGTGTCCTGCCAAAATCCACCTATAAAAGTCTTCTTTCACAATACGCACACAGACTGGCAAACAAAGAGTTTGTGCTTTTTAGCATTTTTTTTTTACTTTTAAAAAAATATTAAAATCCACTCGACCAATCAAATTTATAATCAAGATCTATTTGTGTGCATTTCGGCAGACATGATGTTGACCTTCGTAAATAATTGCATTTGTTGGCCGAGTGTTTTTTCAATCAATCACAAAACATTTTGTATCTGCCATTGCATTATGCTCAATTTGTGTGATGAGCAACACATAATGGTGAAGAATTTAGCTGGAAAACAGATGGGCGTCAATGTGGGGTGATTATAAACATTCTTTTATGAGTCTAACCCTCAGACAGATGATCTGGAGGAGCCAGCCAGGTTACATGATACAATGCTTAATCTGTGTCCTCTTCCATTGGCCAACCAGGTTACACAATACAATGCTTAATCTGTGTCCTCTTCCATTGGCCAACCAGGTTACACTATACAATGCTTAATCTGTGTCCTCTTCCATTGGCCAACCAGGTTACTCTATACAATGCTTAAACTGTGTCCTTTTCCATTGGCCAACCAGGTTACACTATACAATGCTTAATCTGTGTCCTTTTCCATTGGCCAACCAGGTTACACTATACAATGCTTAATCTGTGTCCTTTTCCATTGGCCAACCAGGTTACACTATACAATGCTTAATCTGTGTCCTTTTCCATTGACCAACCAGGTTACACAATACAATGTTCAATCTGTGTCCTTTTCCATTGACCAACCAGGTTACACAATACAATGTTCAATCTGTGTCCTTTTCCATTGGCCAGCCAGGTTACACTCCTATACAAGGCTTTATCCCTGTCCTATTACGAGAGAAATTACTTGGTTTTAAGGGTCAGATTATGCCTCATTTTACATGTAGAGTTATTTGCCAGAATTGTCTCTGGAATTAACAGAATTGGGAACAATGCAAGCAAAAATCATTAAAATATGTAGTATAATATAAATATTGAAGATATGTTGTGTTTAGATTATGGCCTTAGAGAGAGGAACAGAGTAATTGCATGGGGCAAGGCACTTTATTAGGTATTTATTAGATTTATTTTTTAGACTTCTATTGCTGTAGCCTATCTACTTAGAGTTATGATGTGTTGTGTATTCAGAGATGCTCTTCTGCATACCACTGTAGTAATGTGTGGTTATTTGCGTTACTGTCACCTTCCTGTCAGCTTTGACCAGTCTGGCCATTCTCCTCTGATGTCGCTCATTAACAAGACGTTTCTGTCTGCAGAACTGCTGCTCACTGGGGTTTTTTAGGACCATTTTTAGCATACTCTAGAGAGTAGTGTGCATGAAAATCCCAGGAAATACCCACAGTTTGTGAGATACTCCAATCACCCTGTCTGCCACCAACTATCATTCCATGGTCAAAGTCACTAAAATCACATTTTTACCAATTCTGATGGTTGATGTGAACAATAACTGAAGCTCCAGGCCCGTATCAACATGATTGTATGCATTGTACTGCTGCCATACAATTGGCTGATTAGATAATCACATGAATAATCTAAATCAAATTTGACCCAATTTTACCAATATTACCCTTTGCCTTCAAAACAGCTTCAATTCTTCTAGGTATACTTCCACAGAAGAATTGAACTCGGCAGGTAGATTGTTCCAAACATCTTGGAGAACTAGCCACAGTTCTTCTGTGGATTTAGGCAGCCTCAAATGCTTCTGTCTCTTCATGTAATCCCAGACAGACTTGATGATGTTGAGATCAGGGCTCTGTGGGGGCCATAACATCACTTCCAGGACTCCTTGTTCTTTACGCTGAAGATAGTTCTTAATGATATTGGCTGGATGTTTGGGGTCATTGTCCTGCTGCAGAATACATTTGGGGCCAATCAGATGCCTCCCTGATGGTATTGCATGATGGATAAGTATCTGCCTGTACTTCTCAGCATTGAGGAGACCATTAATTCTGACCAAATCCCCAACTCCATTTGCAGAAATGCAGCCCCAAACTTGCAAGGAACCTCCACCATGCTTCACTGTTGCCTGCAGACACTCATTCTTGTACCGTTCTCCAGCCCTTTGGCGAACAAACTGCCTTCTCCTACAGCCAAATATTTCACATTTTGGCTCATCAGTCCAGAGAACCTGCTGCCATTTTTCTGCACCCTAGTTCCTGTGTTTCTGTGCATAGTTGAGTCACTTGGCCTTGTTTCCACATGGCTTTGGCTGGTATGGCTTTTTGGCTGCAATTCTTCCATAATTCCACTTCTGACCAGACTTCTCTGCAGACCCATTACATTACATTACATTACATTATTGGCATTTGGCAGACGCTCTTATCCAGAGCAACGTACAGTTGATTAGACTAAACAGGAGCCAATCCTCCCCTGGAGCAATGCAGGGTTAAGGGCCTTGCTCAAGGGCCCCCGCGCGCGAAAGCCGCGGATAGTTAAGCTTAACTTTCCTTAACTTTTCCCATTCATTCTCAACGGAAGTTCTTATCACTTCGGATGCGATATATTCTTGGCCGCACGTTGATATCGCGGCGCTGTTCCGAGAAAAACCAATGACGTCCTTACAGCGCGGATTCCTTAACTTTTCCCATTCATTTTCAACGGAAAATTATCCATGGGGTCCTTTTGGTAAGTCTTATTTAGATAATTATTTTGGCATTAACGGGTCCTCGAATGATATTCATGTTGTTGAGGTATTCCCGATGTATTATTGCTATTTTGAATGTTCCAATTGTTCGTTTTTTTATGTGGGAAAATTACAGGTAAACGGGATAATGTCTCTGCATGTCTGCTTCTCAACGTCGTAGCCAGCTACATTAACATGCTATCACATTACGGTTTTAAAATATCACCGTCATTAATAGTATTGACAATTTGTATACACGTTTGATTCGTGAAGGTTTAGACATAAAATGTATTATTGTTGCTCGTATTTCACTGGCAATTGTTTATTGACATTGGCCTAACTTACTGTCATTCAGACATCTTGGTATATGTTCCTTTATTTTCCATTAATATATTATTATTATTGTTGTTGTTGTTGTTGTTGTTGTTAACTTGCCCATATTATGTAGTTGCCCAGCTAAGTACTTAAATAATAGAGCAGTTTCCACAATTATTATATTATACAATATTTACACCCATGTTACCTTAAATTATATGAATGTACAGTAAATACATATACTTATTGTTCTGTTTTTTCTTTGTTTAGTACAATAATGACTGTAATGCCAGGCATTACAGTATAATTAGGCACACAGTATAATTAGTACAGGTCTCTTGGTTACTTTCATACATTTCATAACTAATGTTACTTTGATATCTCCAGGTGATCAGCATGTGGAGGCATGTATATTTTCTCCCAGGTAGGCTGCAGATATACTTCCGAAGAGGTCTGTGAAGTCCTTGGCAAAATCGGAACAATACCAGTACTTCAGGAGACCCAGCCTTCACCTTCCCTCCTGCCCTGGCTATTCCAACTGCCCCAGTCCCAAGCCCAGTCTCCTTTAATACCTATGCATATCCACCATGCTAATATTGTTACAAACAACAATATAGTTATTCATTGATATTTTTGTTGCTGTTGTTGTGTTTATATGTTCATAAGAATTGTAATATGCAATGCCCTCCGTAATGCTTGGGACAAAAACATTAATTTAGCTCAGTACACCACAATTTTATATTCATAAACAAACGATTCAAAGTGCAAGTTCTCATATTTTATTAAAGGGTATTTTTATGCATTCTGGTTTCACCATGTAGACATGACAGCACTTTTTATACATAATCCCCCATTTCAGGGCACCATAATGTTTGGGACATATTTATGTGATGTAAATTACAGTCATGTTTACTGCATATTTTCTGTATGCATGACTGGTTGAAGTCTGTGACCCACTGAGACATGACTGTGGTCTTCTGTGGACAGTAGTCTCTGACACATCCACACCTGCCTCCCGAAGGGTGTTTCTGATCGGTTGGACACATGTTCGGGGATTTTTCTTCATTATGATGAGAATTCTTCAGCTATCAGCTGTAGAGGTCTTACTTGGCTTGCCATGCCCTATGCCCCATTACATGTTCTCTCTCCTTAATGCTGTTCCAAACAGTTGATTTTGTTACACCTAAGGTTTGGCATAACAAAACAGACGTCTCATAATGGCTTCCTTGACATTCATTGGAACAACTCTGGCCCTCATGTTTAATGACAATAATACAAACCAAAGGCAAGAAAAAGCCTAGAAAAATATTATGTTTATTGTTACTATATATAAAACACACTTTAATTTCAATATGGTGAAACCAAAGTCTGTAAACATGCCCTTCATGCATTTTTTATTACAAATCTAAAATTGTGGAGAACAGAGCCAAAAAAAAAAATGTCTCTGTCCTAAACATTACAGATGGCACTGTATATAACATTGTAATCTTTTTTTGTGTATGTAATAAATTGCAATAATTGATCTAATGTCAGTAGTGATGTAATGTCAGTTCTACATCTAAGTAGGTGTACAGGTGTTCCTAATAAAGTTCTCAGTGAGTGGATATTTTGGCAATTGTCTGTATCTGTGTGCATGGATAGTAGACAAGTTGTAAATATTGTTCTCCTTCAGTTGCCATAAAAACTTTTACCCAACATCCAACCAGCTGCCTACCTTTCATTTTATTTCCTGCTTGATATTATGTACTTCATTATCGGTCACGACCTGGCTCATTGGCCGTGACAAAGAGGGAGACGCACACTGACGCATTTAAAAAACAAGGTCAAATTTATTTGAAATAACCAGTTAACAAAAATGTGTAGTGTGAAAGTCAGTTGCATCAGTAGTGTGAGTGAGTGGATGTGTGAAAAGTATGCTGAAGCAATGTTGTCTCATGCAAACCCAAAAAGAACCAACAGGTACGTGGGAAGAGAGTTCCCTCCTTCAGGCAAGAGTCAGGTACATTTTAACATCTGGTCACAGGTGCTCCCAATTGCGCAAATGACCTGGTACTCCGCCAACAAGGCACCTGTGAAGTAACGCCAGAATAAGTAGCACAGAGCAGGGGGCCGTAACATATCCCTAATTTTAACAATTTGAAACAATAAAATTAAAAAATGTAAAAAACATTCTCAGAGTTACAATAACAGCCATTAAAAACAATGTACTTTAAACAAATTGCATATCCCATATTGTTCAGAGTGAACAGTGGGGGACAGAGCCAAATACCTTAATTGTATTTGAAATAACTATTAAGTAGAATGATGGCAGAAAGGATTTCCTATCCATAGTGAAATGGAGCTGGAGATCTAATGACACGACAAACATGATTATGGGACAATTCTACAAGGAAATGGTTTCCATTATTTATGTCATGGTTTGGCAAAGAGCGGATTCGAGCCGTGGTGACCATCGTAGGGCTCTACACCTACACACGGCTGGCCGCCGCGGGCTACAGTGGGATTAGAACCATTAACCTTAACCACTACGCTACAGGCCGCCCAACCGCCCAAACCCCTACCTGCCCTGAGAGACCTTGCTGATGCAATATAACTACCTTGTGTCCTGTTGCTGTGCTCAGTCTTGCCATGGTGCATGACTTCTGACATTAAACTGTCTTCAGCAACCTCACCTTGGAAGCAGATTTTCGCTGTTTCTCACACAGTTTTAACCCTCCTACACAGCTGTTTCTGTTTCAGTTAATGATTGTGTTTCAATCTACATATTAAATTGATGATCATTAGCTCCTGGTTGGTATAATTGATTCATCACACACCTGACAATATGCCTACAGAATCCCTGACTTTGTGCAAGTGTACCTAGAAGAATTGATGCTGGTTTGAAGACAAAGGGTGGTCGCACCAAATATTGATTTAATTTAGATTTTTCTGCTGTTCATTCACATTTTGTTAATTGATAAAAAAGAAACTATTAACATTTCTATTTTTGAAAGCATTCTTACTTTACAGCATTTTTTCACACCTGCCTAAAACTTTTGCACAGTACTGTATATATAATAGCTACTAAATAGACATTTATATTAAAACAAAATATTCAGCAAATAATAGAATAAACAATTATCTAAAGAAATCCCCAAAATTACCAACCATAGGCATCATCTGTGACGTGGTCTAGTGGTCAAAAATATACCTTGATTGCCATGTTCACTCTGGCGTCTGGTGTCCCATTTTCATGTACCTGTGTCATGAGCGTTTAGCCTATTCTCATCATTGCAGGGGTTGTTATGTTCCTGTGCTCTGTGTGTTAGTTTATCATTGTTTATTATCATTATTCTTGTAATTTATTATTTCTGGTGTTCTGTTTATATTCATTAGTCTTTGCACTCATCTTCCCCTGTGATGTCTGAGTCTGAATGTTTACTAGCCCAGTCACTCCCCTGTCTGCGTGCCCCACTATTCGGGTGTTTTTACGGTAGTTCCGGGGTTCAACCTTCCTTCCAATCTTGCATTCCTTACTTCCTGCTTTCGCTCCATTTCATGTTTGTACATAGCACTACTGTATACTAATCCCAACTAACATAGAATTTGTACAGTACTAATTATACTAACACACTAATATGTTTGTCAAACTAACAAACTAACATTCACTAGTTTTGGGTATTTGTAATTTAAATCACTTAACTAACTTACTAACGCATCTCCAGTTTCAATTCTGTTCTGTAACTCCGCCTCCCTATTCTATGCCTGATTACTTGCTTAGTTTCAGCGAAGTATTCGCACCTGTCTCTCTGTATCTCTGCATCTCCTGATTCTCTGCAAATTGTCTACTCCCTAGTCTGGAGCCGTTTGTATTACATGTGTGTCTTTGTGATTCCAGTCCGCGTTTTCCCCCTCGTTATTGTCCTATTACCCTTTCATGTGTCTCACCTGATGTTTATTTGTTAGACCGCCCTCACTCCCATGCCCCGCCTAGTTTGTCTCATTCCCCTGTGTATTTATACCTGTCCTTTTCAGTTGCACGCTGCTAGTTCTTCTTGTCCTGTCTTTTGAGTCCCAAGCCCTGTATTCTTTTCCCTGGTTCTAGCCCCCTTGTTCCCTAGTCCTTGCCCTTGTTCCAGAGTCCTTGCCCTTGTTTTTCAGAATTTCCGGTTTTGACCCCTGCCTGCTTCCCTGGACTCTTCTTTGCTTGTTGGATATTTGTACCTCTGCCTTTTTGGACTGACCCCCTGATTTTTGACCCTGGCCTGTTTTTTGACTATGCTCTGTCTGCCCCTGCTGTTGCAATTAAATCTGCCATTTTTTTCCTTCACCCCTGTCTGCTTTTGGTTCCTCTGTTCCCCCCGGCGTAACAATACATGACTTGTAACTGTATTAATGATTCATTTACTAACCATTTACAAAGCTTTTTGGAGCCACTAATCTAAAGTGGGAACTGTTCTTAACTTATGCATGTTCTTAACTTATGCACTTATGCTATGCATGGCCAACTTTTTTCAGTTTCTCCCCTGTTGAGCACGAGCAGGCAAAGTTATAATGGAATGATGACACATTTTATTGCAAATCCAAAATATCTTGGCATGAAATGCACTTTTTTGTACCAAAATGTAGGTAAACTTCTAAGCACAACCACACACCTTCACATGTAAGCATTTAAACATGAAATTTGCCTAAACATAACAGACAGATCATGTATATTGCCAATCAACGGTTTCCCTGTTCAGCTAAACATGGTATTCCCTTCAACAGAACACCCCTATATCACCTGTTACTGAATAAGCCCCCAGTCCCAACTATTGTGTCAGCCTGAATAGACTTTTCTGAATAGAATAGACTATACTTATATAGTTTTGCAATGTCAAGAACAAGTATATAGGGGCCCATCAGGAGGTATTTTTGCAAGCCATTTGATGCCATTGAAATACTGCCAGGTGGTCTACCTGTAACTTCTCTGTGTGGGTAATATTTCTCTGTATGTAGCACTCCTGTCTCCAAGAACAAGAGATGCTATGCATCAGACCTATGTTCATTGTAGCATGGTTAGACAGACTCACAAGGAGATGTAACATAACCTTACACTTTACACGTCACTCTACTTTACATCCTTTACAAATTTATTACACAACTTACAAATACCATTCATTGTATGAACTGACTTATAATGTACTCTCAGTGATAGAGTACATTATAAGTCTCAATTCTTTATTAAGTATTTATTATTTGCACCAGGATCATGACACATGCACAATTCTTTTTTTTTCTCTCTCTTTTTTTTTTCTACCAGGGAGATCAGTGATCAGAAAGGCAATAAAAAGACTGTCTTTGGTAAGACTTTACTTCAACCCCTCGTCATAGTCTCACATAACACTGTCATACACATGACATAAAAGCTGTCACAAGATTGCATAACAGATGAAGTCCATTGATGTCTAATGATATTAAACTTATACTTTTATCGATAAATGTTAAATTTTTTATGAAAGTATGAGTTTTAAGTCATTAGGCATAACCTGATGTTATTTTTACACCATCTTGTGACAGTTATGTCATGTGTTTAACAGTGTTATGTCAACCTTATGGCGAGTGATTCAAGTAATGTATTACCGACTCTATACTACGTACAAACTCAAATAACAGGAACTTGAATTTATTTATTTTGATACTTTACTGATACTTTGATACTTATTTCCATACGCTCCACATTTACAATACAATACAATAGCTTTACGTTGTGAGGGGATATTGTATTATACATGTTTCATTATATGTTGGTTTATAGTGATAATAATTTGTAAATTATTTGTTGATTATTAAAGTTCATGAAGGTTCATACATTTTTTTGCTTTCTTAAAACCTTTTACATATATACAGTGACATGCGTTTGGGTATCAAATTGTAGATTGAAAACTTCATTTCCAAATAGCTTTTTCACCAAACATCACCTGAGGTGGAGAGGGAGAGAATGATTTTTAGCTAATTAAATCAGGGGATGATTAGGTGACAGGTTGAGAGAGCCACGTTTTTTTAGCTAGGACACAAGGGAACCACCTAGTAATTGCAATGAGTGTCAGTGTCATGGTTTCATGTCTCATTCGAAAGATGGCCTCCCAAACATCATTGTGTCAGGGCTTATTTGACCAGAAGGAAGAATGCTGCCTACCTCCAGCAGAAACTTATTTGGATGTCTTCCATCCATGTACTAACCAAGCCCATGCTGGCTGTGCTTCAACCATTTGGCAGGAGCAAGATGAATGGTGCCATCCCTGCTGACCACACCACCATTTACAAATGTTTCAAAAATCAGCTACAGATTATTTGTGAATGTTTAGTTAACACGATAACTATTTGTTTATGAATCATCCATCCATCCATTCATTATCTTAACCCACTTATCCTGAACAGAGTCGCAGGGGGGCTGGAGCCTATCCCAGCATACATTGGGCGAAAGGCAAGAATACACCCTGGACAGATCGCCAGTCCATCTCAAGGCACACACACCGTTCACTCACACACTCATACCCACGGGCAATTTAGACTCTCCAATCAGCCTAACCTGCATGTCTTTGGACTGTGGGAGGAAACCGGAGTACCCAGAGGAAACCCATGTGAACACGGGGAGAACATGCAAACTCCACACAGAGAGGCCCTGGCCAGCCAGGATTTGAACCCAGGACCTCCTTGCTGTGAGGCGGCAGTGCTATCCACTGCACCAGTTTATGAATCATTTACGTGTTTTATCAATGATTAGTTCATATTTCATAGGTGACTTACAACACATCATCTATATACGAACAACTGATTTATTAATCATTTACAAATGTATTTAATAATTACTGGTAAGAGTAATCTACAAATCATATGTAAATGTTTAGTTAACATAATTCCTTGTTTAAAAAATAATTACCTATGTTTTATCAATGATGAGTTCATTTTCTACATGACTTACAACATATTATCTATATAAGAACACATTATTTATTATCCATCCATCCATCCATTATCTGAACCCACTTATCCTGATGAGGGTCGCAGGGGGGCTGGAGCCTATCCCAGCATACATTGGGTGAAAGGCAGGAATACACCCTGGACAGGTCGCCAGTCCATCTCAAGGCACACACACCGTTCACTCACACACTCATACCCACGGGCAATTTAGACTCTCCAATCAGCCTAACCTGCATGTCTTTGGACTGTGGGAGGAAACCGGAGTACCCAGAGGAAACCCATGTGAACACGGGGAGAACATGCAAACTCCACACAGAGAGGCCCTGGCCAGCCAGGATTTGAACCCAGGACCTCCTTGCTGTGAGGCGGCAGTGCTATCCACTGCACCAGTTTATGAATCATTTACGTGTTTTATCAATGATTAGTTCATATTTCATAGGTGACTTACAACACATCATCTATATATGAACAACTGATTTATTAATCATTTACAAATGTATTTAATAATTACTGGTAAGAGTAATCTACAAATCATATGTAAATGTTTAGTTAACATAATTCCTTGTTTAAAAAATAATTACCTATGTTTTATCAATGATGAGTTCATTTTCTACATGACTTACAACATATTATCTATATAAGAACACATTATTTATTATCCATCCATCCATCCATTATCTGAACCCACTTATCCTGATGAGGGTCGCAGGGGGGCTGGAGCCTATCCCAGCATACATTGGGTGAAAGGCAGGAATACACCCTGGACAGGTCGCCAGTCCATCGCAGGGCACACACACCATTCACTCACACACTCATACCTACGGGCAATTTAGACTCTCCAATCAGCCTAACAGCCTAGCATGTCTTTGGACTGTGGGAGGAAACCGGAGTACCCAGAGGAAACCCACGCAGACACGGGGAGAACATGCAAACTCCGCACAGAGAGGCCCCGGCCGACGGGGATTCGAACCCAGGACCTCCTTGCTGTGAGGCGGCAGTGCTACCCACTGCACCATCCATGCCGCCCCATTATTTATTAATAATTTACAAATGTATTTCACAGTTTGTCGGTTGGAGTAATCAACAAATCATATGTAAATGTTAATTTTGGTTTTCAGAAACACTGGACATGACATTATGATCCAGAGTGCCCGGGACTCTGCATGGCAGGGACATCCTCCTCCCTGGGCCAAGCTTGCGCCTGACTGCATACCTCTTCAGGACTAGGTGATACAATCCTTGTTTATACCTTGAGAAACACGCTGTTGCGAGTGGGGATGATGATGGCATTAAAGGGTTGAGTGGTTGAAGGAGTTGAGCGCTTCACTGGGGTCGTCAGGTGGGCACCCTCCATTTCTGGTGTTTCGTTGAAAAGGCCCACAACACCTCCAGAGGGCTCAACAACAACATCTGGCGTCCCAGGTGTGCCCCCCTCCACTTTGACCCCTTCTACACCTCACTCCCTTGATGTCATCTCGTTCTTGGAGTTATTTCGGAGCCAAGATGTTGTCCCTCCTCCTCATCCAGAGCCACTGACTTGCCCTTTCAGCAGCACCGGTGAGGGCTTTGATGGCTTGACGTTGGGCCTGGCCTTGGATTCCCATATCCTTAAGGAGCCTGGTAGTTGACTTGCCTACAAAGCCTCTTCAGCCAACTTCCACTGGGTAAACCGTAGCTTTCCAGCCCGTTTGTTCAGCATCGGCTGCCAGCTCACCGTACCCGAGTCTCATGTGCTCATAGGCCTCATCCACATCTGTGAGCTCTATAATGTAGCCGCTTCCATGTGAAGAGGACCAAAGCACGAGGTCCAGTCTGAGGTTGGTTGTGGCGATCTCCATTGGGAAGCAGAGTCTCTGTTCAAGGTCGGCCAGTAACTTCCAATCTCATGCCGCTCCCAGCTGCCCGGCCACTGGTTTTGGTGTATGGGTCTTGGGTTGCTTTACACCTTCACAGACAAAATGTCCTGTAGGTGCAGGATGGGATAGCAGCGGAGGCAGGGCATTGATGGTCGTCTGCTCTCCAGCATAACTGCTAGACACTTCAGCACCTCATTGTGCTTTCTGCACTGATGTGTAGATGAAGTGGTTGGCCAGCCTGCGAGCCACCACACTGAAGAATATTTTGCCTTCTATGTTCAGGACGCTGATTTGGCGGAAACTGGCTGATGTCAGAACAAATTATTCATTACTAATTGACAAATCATTTGTTAATGATTAGTTCATCAATAACTAGAAACTTATAGATTACTTATTATATTATTATAAAGTGTTAACATTTTTATATTCTTATAATAAATATATCTTTATTCTCTTAATTTTTATTTTGAACAAAGGGCTCATCCTGAAACCTGATTGGGTAGATGCGGTTCCTTTGTTTTTTTTAAAAACATAATACTATGGCGGATCTTTGATAAAATTAGTTTTTCTCTCCTAAACAATCCACTGAAATACATTTCTTAAAACATTTGAGACGAGAAATAAGCAATGCAGTTGCTGAATCTTGATTCTTATTTGATCTGCAATACCTAGTTTGCAAGTTTGATCCGAGTTTGGTGTGCCAGGTGAGCTGCCAGGCTCTTGCTTACATGACTCATTATAATATAGTTGAGACGGGTGCGTGGGGGTTGGACCCAAAATGCACGACTCAGAAACAATGGTTAGATAAAGTCCCGTCAGGGCTTTATTCGGGACGAATCCCAGGAGCGTAGTCAAAACAAGCAATGTCCATACACGTAGATCCAGCCAAACAAATATTAAACAAACAAAAAGCACGGTGCCGAGGGAAGAGGCAAACTCGTAGTCGGTAGACGTGCAGGAAGGTCCGGAAGCAGGAGAGCCGTCAGCGGGGCAGAAGTACAGGCGGACGGCAGGCAGAGTCGTAGTCGAGGGCGATGCGGAAGTCGAAACCATGAAACAATCAGCGAGGCAAAGGTACAAAGCGGTAGGCGAAGACGTGGTCAAAAAACAAACAATGGTCAACGAAACAGAAATCAATAACGATGGTCGGTAAAACAGGCTTGGATCTTAACGTGAATCAATCAGAAAATAATGCTGAAGCGTTACGTAGTAAAACTAGAGGCAGACAATTTCGCAGTGAACAGTAGCGCGACTGGGATATAAATGCAGGTGTAGACAGGTGTAGACAACTAGTTAGAGCATAGCAAGGAAATGGAAAACAGGTGCGATGGATGACAAGTTTAACAAGGAGATTAGTAATCGTTAGTAATAAACCTATCCTGCCCTAGCATTAGTAAATTAGTAAATGACATGCACGAGAAACGTAAGGTAACATGAACACAAGATTAGTTTGTTAGTTTCTACCCAATCCTGATCTAGCGTTAGTAGTTTTAGTAAATAGACAAATGGAAACAATTAGGGAGTGAATGACAGAAAGAGAGAGAGAGAAAAGGCGGAACGCAAGGTTTGCGGAAAGACATGTAAAAGTGTATGTTTAAACAGTAACCAGTCTATTTAACAATTAACATAAATCAAAACATAACACAAAACGAAACTAAGACGATAACCATTCAATATAACAAGGTAATATAATCATAACGAAACATAATTAGACATGACGAGAAAATAAATCGTAACAAGAAATAAACTAAACAACATGACGAACCTAGACTAACATAATGCATGATAAGACAATACAAGACTAAGACAAAATGAATAAACATAAAACATGGCGAGACAGACCTGAAACGTGACAATAGTATTGATTGAGAGTCCTGAGACACCCTTTCCCACATGAACACTCAACATTGAGACACCCTTTCCCACATGAACACTCAACATTGAGACACCCTTTCCCACATGAACACTCAACATTGAGACACCCTTTCCCACATGAACACTCAACATTGAGTATGCCTTTGCCCTTTTGTTTTGTCGCTGTTGTGTTTTGTTGGTTTTAATCTTCGCTCTGTTTTTTGACCCTCCGCTTGCCTTATCCCTTGTACCTCTGCATATCTGCCTTTTTGGATTGTTTTCTCACCACCTCTTTTGCTACTCGATTTGGCATTGTGTTTATTGGAATACCTGGCTTCATTATTGGACTGAAATAAACAACAATTCAGATTATCCCTTGGTCTGCGCTTGGGTCTCTGACCGTATGTTACAGACAATTTCTCTTAAATCACTCATTTTAAGAGCTTAAAAGCAATTTAAGAACAAATATGAGTGGCTCTTGCATGAGGCCCATTGTTTATAACATTGCTAAAAATATAAAGCAGATTGCATGTTTCCATTTGAATAATAAATAAAAAAGTTAATATTGACAAAATGTTTAGCTTTCTTTCACTTCGGGCGCAGGCTTTGGGAAGATGAACAAACATGTCTTCATGTCTTCACAGGTCCTCCTCCCCGCAGTCCTCTTTGTTCTGTGGAATGAGATACAATTTAGACAAATGAGAGCAGTGCCCCCTCCTGCACCCCACAGTGTGCCTCAGCACCCTGACGGGACCCTCCTTCTGCAGCCGTCTGAAGTCCCTTGCTCTCGCTGGCATCACTGCGCTCCGTATGCGCGCCTGCTCTTTCAATAAGCCCGGTCTGTCATCGCTGGAGTCCAGCGGTCACACCACCCTCCCTAATCCTCCCAGTCACCAGGGCCCTGAGTGAAGTCACCGCCCCGTCTCCATAAATATTCCCTTTGATTACAGTTTACCCAGGAAGCCGCCAGGAAGCCGCCAGGAAGCCGCCAGGAATCCACCGCGCCACTCTTTCTGATCTCTCCCTTCTTGAATACACTGGGACACCCAATAACATAAGGCCATACCTGGAATCCAGCATGCCCAAAAAGTATATATTAAATAAATTAATTTAATGACTAAATAATAATATGTAAATATAGATACAGCAATTCCCGGGGTCTAAGCAGCATGAGACTCAGCAACCCTAACCCTAACCCAACAGACATGCTGGACCATGCCACTAACCGAGGGACCCGTCTGGCAGAACAATGATTTGAGCAATATGAGCAAGGTTTTTGGAAATCAACTTTGTGTGTTTGAAATGTAAAAGTAGACATGTGTTAGCACATTGTTCAGAAGATAAGCTGTAAACTGCGTTCCGTGGGTTACTTATGGCCTTCCTCAATATCTTTCTGGCCGTCCGTGGGAATAATATGCACTTGCCTACTCTTCCTGGCAGGTTTGCAACCATTCCATGTTTTACGCCTTTTTATTATTGCCCTTACAGTACTAAGTGGTATGTTTAACCATTTATGTATGAATTTTTTGGTACCCAATGACCATCTGTGTCTTCTGAATTGACAGTTCTTTGGCTTTTCCCATACTGGTGGTTGACAAAGGGATTTTGCACGTGTGTTATCTCATTTGTATACTTGAATGAAACAGGAAGGAATGACACATTATAGTTTCTTTATACTGATATTAACAAAATTAAGTAAAATTGTATTGTCAATTTCTTGTTGTTTGATTTTATAATTATCTGGGGTGCCAATAATTTTGACAACTGTGGTTTCAGAAAGAATTAGATTACTAAATAGAAACCATTTAAAATTGACAGTAAATGCATTGACATTAAAGTATATAGTTTTCCCACATGTTTGAACACAACATACAGATCATTATCCATCTTGTTTTTTATATGCATCCTTTTCTCATTTTTTCTTACGAGCAATGTATATTATTAACCTTTATTTATACAGGGTAAGTTGACTATAAACTGTAGAGAGATACTGCATATTGATATTGCTAGATGGGTACTTAGGTATAAATATATTGTGAGATAGCAGTCACAAATTATAATAATCATAACTATATAAACTAGAGGATAGGCTATATGGCAAAAAAGCATATGCATATGCAGTGTATATATATATTTTTTTCCAGTAGACCAATTACATTGGACCCATTTGTTTATCAAAGCATGTAATGTGCATGCAATATATGCTTATCACAATGAAAATGCTTTTCTACTGCTGATTTATGCAATTCATACAGTTTACATTTATGAAGCATACAACCCATTTGTTTCTAAATAGTGCATTATAGGTGTGTCTCAGAGCGGCCCCTTGTAGTGGTCTGTAGCGGCCTGTAGTGTAGTGTTTAAGGTAAATGACTGGGACACGCAAGGTTGGTGGTTCTAATCCCGGTGTAGCCACGATAAGATCCGCACAGCCGTTGGGCCCTTGAGCAAGGCCCTTAACCCTACATTGCTCCAGGGGAGGATTGTCTCCTGCTTAGTCTAATCAACTGTACATCGCTCTGGATAAGAGCGTCTGCCAAATGCAAATAATGTAATGTAATGAAATGATTATTGTTCCAGACATTATAACTGCTCAGACACTAACGCTGCAGGGGCCATAACAGATGGCAAGAGCAGCATCTTTCAAAGTTACAGAAGTTTAGAACTTCTAGTAGGTCAAGGGGCTGTTCGGATTATGCTGTTTCTCTCTCTCTCTCTCTCTCTCTCTCTCTCTCTGTCAGTAATCGGAGTGGGCTGCTGGGAAGGGCAGAGTTTGGCAGGTGGGGGGTGCAGCTGCTTTGGAGCTGGGCTATGCCTGATCTGCACCGCATGAGTGTTCACCATAAATCTCTGATTTCAACCGCAGCCTTAACCTTTTTTCAGTGTCATCTCTGCTTATTTTAAGTCTGCCTAATACTCCAGAGGCCTGCAAAGTAATTATGTCATAAAGTTACACCGCCATTGGCCAAAACCAGCAGACTTGGCCATACTTGAAAGGGTGCACTGTGAACACCCGTGTCGGGTGTCTGCTAGCAGGGCATACCAGGCCTAGCCTAATTTGTCAGGGCACTCTTAGTGATGGTGAGCCAGCTATAGCCAACCACTGATGCTAAAATATTTTAAATGCTTTGGCAGGATTAATTACTTGATTGTTTTTAGACTGCTAGGCTCTGTTTCATCATTCTGTCAGAATGCAGGACAGAGGAACCATGCGCAGACTCAGGGCTAACATGAAAACGGCAGGCTTGACAGAGAGCATAATCCAGAAAACAGGCAAAGTTGAAAAAAACTGGCAGGCAATCCAAACAGGGCAAAGGCACAGATATCCACAATCCAAGAATACAGAATCCAAAAAGTCAGGCAGAAGTTGAATAAGCAAATATCCTAACAACAGACAGAACAGAGTACTGTTGAGTAACGGGACAGGCTAGAATCAAGCAGAATCACAAGCAACATAGCAGGGTAACAGAAATAACAAACTAGCACCGAATAACAGGCAGGCAGGTTAAATATACTAACAAAATTAACTAAACGATTAACAGGTGTGGGTGCAGATGACGAGAGAACAATAAGAAACAGCTGAGATGAATGACACGAGACAGGACGGAGTGAAGGGTGGAGAAGGACAGGGAGAAAGGGAAACTAAGGACTGTAGTGTAATTACAAAGAAACATGTAGAAAAGAAACCAAGGGAACCATAGATGTGACAGAACCCCCTCCCCCAATGCCGGGACACCGGACAGTTACCAACTGTGGTATCAAAGGTGAGGAGGAGCAGGGAGGGTGGGTGGAACAAGGGAAAAACAGAGCCCAGGGGAACAGAATGGATAAGGGCAACAGGAGAGGTGAGAGAAACCAGGGTAACAGAGGAGAGGACAGGGGCATGTGGAAGACGTGGGAGAGACCGAGACAGCCTGGATGGACCGGGAGTAAAGACCTGGGATGAAGCCATTGGCCAGACCAGGGGCGGTGCCAGAGATCCGGCCCTGGGCCCTGGACTGTGCCGAGGACAGAACCAAATGGAAGTTGGGCCCGGGGTGTATCACCCTGAATCAGGGGTAGAGCAGGAAGTGGAAATGCGCTGAATCAGGGGTAGAGCAGGAAGTGGAAATGTGCTGAATCAGGGGTAGAGCAGGAAGTGGAAATGCGCTGAATCAGGGGTAGAGCAGGAAGTGGAAATATGCTGAATCAGACACATGGAGACAGAGAAGAGATGAACACAGAGGTACACAACATTACTGACCTTAAATCACAGGCTTGAGTGTGGCAGCACCCTGTGGATGTTTTCTACTGCATTTCTGCATGGTCTTTGCACATTTAGGAGTATCATGGGTTTTTTAATAGATGGTTATAAATAGAAAAGGTAATAAACATTTATGATGGGCTCATAAATCCCATGCTATTATAAATGGTTGACAGTAAGTTCTGTTATCCTCACAATGTCATTTGAATGCCCTCTAAGACCCATTAAACCCATTACTCATGCTAACAGTGTGCAGCTATTCAATATACCCTCTAACCCCAGCCTCATTTCACCAGAACCACGCCATCCTCCAAACTCTCCCCCTGTCCTTAGATATGACATCATTTTGAAATTAATTGTTATTATGAATGTTATAATATACTGTATATATACTGTCAAAATGGTGAACTCAATTATGTCAAAAGACTTGGTAGACAGAGGAAGACGACTGGAGTAGATGACTGAAAAATACTCTCTATAGTGAAGAACCACAATGCCCAACAGATCAAGAACACTCTCCTGGAAGCAGGTGTGGTGTCACGTTTCATGCTTGTCACGTCATGTTTCATGTTTAGTTATTGTCTTAGTTATTTTATTGTCATGTCACGCATTATGTTAGTCTAGTCTCGCCACGTTTTTAAGTTTAATTTCTTGTAACGTTTCATTTTCATGTCTTGTTATGTTTCATGTTTAGTTCTTGTTACAATGTATTTTCTAGTCTTGTCATGATAAATGGTGAATGGTAAATGGTTGGAATTTATATAGCGCCTTTATCCAATGCGCTGTACAATTGATGCTTCTCATTCACCCATTCATACACACACTCACACACTGACGGCGATTGGCTGCCATGCAAGGCGCCAACCAGCTCGTCAGGAGCATTTGGGGGTTAGGTGTCTTGCTCAGGGACACTTCAACACAGCCCGGTAACCCTCCGACTGCCAGACGACTGCTCTTACTGCCTGAGCCATCTCGCCCCCGTCATGTCACGTAATTTATTCATGTCACAGTTTGTTTCTTGTTTTTTCATAGTTTAAGTTTGATTCATGTTATGTTGTTCCGTTCATTGATTAGGGTGTACCAATTTCGAGACTGCCTTCTCCCTTGGTACTGTACTTTGGTTTTGGCTGGATTTACTGTGTATGAACTTTGTTTGTTTTCGACTAAGCCCTGATGGGACTCTATCCACATCTTTGTTGTCTGAGTCGTGCATTTTGGGCACGGACTGGAGGATTGTGTCTTATGGCCATAACAACATGGAGAGGGCACGGACTGGAGGACTCTGTCTTCCTCCTGCACATGGAGAGGGCACGGACTGGAGGATTGTGTCTTATGGCCATAACAATCAGCACAGGTGATGGATTGTGTTATGTTTTTAAAGCCAATTAGCGTCCACACAGCATCAGCCCTCATCAATCTTCTGCCCAGTAAATAACCCAAATTGACAAAATAACCAAGTTTGGCTAATGATGGTGGATGTTGCCATTGTTTGTAATGATGCTCATTAACCTCTCAATGACTAAATAATAGCATCTTAATTAATTTGTTTCAAAGGGAAAGTTTTCTGTGGAATGTAATTACATTGATGGACAGTCAGTGGGTGCACAGTTAGGCAGCCCCACCCCACCCCGGAGATCTGTCAGTGTGTTTAAACCCTAGGACAAAATACATTGTGAACCAGTCCTTATTCACACTTCACCATCGGGCTTATGCTGTTTGTTACCACTGCTCTGAAGACATTTATTGGAAGAAGAAACCATAACAATCTTTCCATGTAAGGCATGCATACGTTTGCCCCAGGCCCTGTAAGATGGGGGGAGGGGGGCACAATTTGAATTTGTGGTAAATATTACTGTGCACTCAGGAATAATATGATAATAAAAGTTATAATATTTCTGGCAGCCGTGACTGTATCAGGATCGAGAGCTTTTCATATGGGAAGGATTTAAGTATGGCCATAGAATACAGGACTCAGTCTCACTTTTTGATGGACTTGTTCTCGCTTGGGCTTGGAATCAGTTTTTGACTGACTCACATTAATTCCCATCAGACATGGTTTCTTCATGTAGGTGAGCCTGTTCTGAAGGAAAGGAGCAATGGCTTGATGGTGAAGGGAAAGGCTTACTAAAGTTATGAGTTAAAAACTAAGGGGGGGGGGGGGGGGGGTGGAGGGTCAAGCAAACATCCATAGGGTTAAAGAGGGTCTGAGGGTTAAAGCTACAATACATGCAAAGCTGGACTAATTTTCCACACCACATAGGCAGCCGGAGACTAAGAGTATTATGGAGTATGTGCAGTATGTACAGTGGTGTGAAAAAGTGTTTGCCCCCTTCCTGATTTCTTTTTTCTTGCATGTTTGTCACACTTAAATGTTTCAGATCATCAAACAAATTTAAATATTAGTCAAAGACAACACAAGTAAACACAAAATGCAGTTTTTAAATGAAAGTTTTTATTATTAAGGGAGAAAAAAAATCCAAACCTACATGGCCCTGTGTGAAAAAGTGATTGCCCTCTAAACCTAATAACCGGTTGGGCCACCCATAGCAGCAACAACTGCAATCAAGCGTTTGCGATAACTTGCAATGAGTGGATAACTTGCGCTGTGGAGGAATTTTGGCCCACTCATCTTTGCAGAATTGTTGTAATTCAGCCACATTGGAGGGTTTTCGAGCATGAACCGCCTTTTTAAGGTCATGCCAAAGCATCTCAATAGGATTCAGGTCAGGACTTTGACTAGGCCACTCCAAAGTCTTCATTTTGTTTTTCTTCAGCCATTCAGAGGTGGACTTGCTGGTGTGTTTTGGATCATCGTCCTGCGGCAGAACCCAAGAACCCAAGTTCGTTTCAGCTTGAGGTCACCGGCCGGAGATGGCCGGACATTCTCCTTCAGGATTTTTTGGTAGACAGCAGAATTCATGGTTCCATTTATCACAGCAAGTCTTCCAGGTCCTGAAGCAGCAAAACAGCCCCAGACCATCACACTACCACCACCATATTTTACTGTTGGTCTGATGTTCTTTTTCTGAAATGCGGTGTTACTTTTACGCCAGATGTAATGGGACACACACCTTCCAAAAAGTTCAACTTTTGTCTCGTCAGACCACAGAGTATTTTCCCAAAAGTCTTGGGGATCATCAAGATGTTTTCTGGCAAAATTGAGACAAGCCTTAATGTCCTTTTTGCTCAGCAGTGGTTTTTGTCTTGGAACTCTGCCATGCAGGCCATTTTTGCCCAGTCTCTTTCTTATGGTGGAGTCATGAACACTGACCTTAACTGAGGCAAGTGAGGCCTGCAGTTCTTTGGATGTTGTTGTGGGGTATTTTGTGACCTCTTGGATGAGTCGTCGCTGCGCTCTTGGGGTAATTTTGGTCGGCCGGCCACTCCTGGGAAGGTTCACCACTGTTCCATGTTTTCGCCATTTGTGGATAATGGCTCTCACTGTGGTTCACTGGAGTCCCAAAGCTTTAGAAATGGCTTTATAACCTTTTCCAGACTGATAGATCTCAATTACTTTCTTTCTCATTTATGTTCCTGAATTTCTTCAGATCTCGGCATGATGTCTAGCTTTTGAGGATCATTTGGTCTACTTCACTTTGTCAGGCAGGTCCTATTTAAGTGATTTCTTGATTGAGAGCAGGTGTGGCAGTAATCAGGCCTGGGTGTGGCTAGAGAAATTGAACTCAGGTTTGATAAACCACAGTTATGTTTTAACAGGGGGGGCAATCACTTTTTCACACAGGGCCATATAGGTTTGGATTTTTTTTCTCCCTTAATAATGAAAACCTTCATTTAAAAACTGTATTTTGTGTTTACTTGTGTTGTCTTTGACTAATATTTAAATTTGTTTGATGATCTGAAACATTTAAGTGTGAAAAACATGCAAAAAAATAAGAAATCAGGAAGGGGGCAAACACTTTTTCACACCACTGTATGTACTCCCCTATATTCAATCGTGTTCAGGGTATGTGTCGGCTTTGACCTACACTGGAGTTCCTAGACTATATGGTGGATGGTGTGTTATAAATAGATACACAAACAACAATGTAATAATCAGGGATTAGAACAACAGGACCCAGTTGCAGGACCACCAGATTCAGTTCAATGTGTTTATTGAAACTTTTGCAGGTTAAAAAGGCGGAGCCAGTAAACAGAATCAGCAGGGGTAAGGCAGTTTCTGATTAATAATCCAGACAATGGGTCAACTCTCCGGCAAACAGGTACAATACGGATAATCCAGAATGTAGTCGGGCGGCCTGTAGCATAGTGGTTAAGGTAAATGACTGGGACACCCAAGGTCGGTGGTTCGAATCCCAGTGTAGCCACAATAAGATCCGCACAGCCGTTGGACCCTTGAGCTAGGCCCGTAACCCTGCATTGCTCCAGTGGAGGATTGTCTCCTGCTTAGTCTGATCAACTGTATGTTGCTCTGGATAAGAACGTCTGCCAAATGCCATTAATGTAATGTAATGTACATTATCATGTCATCCGGTCACAGGCCATGCAAAGGGTCGATAACAGGCAGGCTAAGCAGACAGAAACAGAATCCAAAATCAAAAGTCGATATACAAAAACTATATAAACTATGGGAAAATGAAAAACACAGAACATAACAGTAATGTGCTCATTATAATCACTTGTTTTTCTTTTTTTCTTGCTATGTTTTCTATTCCTAGCTCTACCCATTGGGAGAGGCTTGGAAAAGTGGCAAGAAAACTAAGTATAAACGGGGAAATTGAGAAAACGTGAATTAATCACGAAATGGAATCTCCTTACTACTTCAAATGTAAGTTACAGGCAGATGGGGAGAGGTGGATCCACAGGTAGATCATTTATACATCAGGTTTTCCAAAAAAATACTTCCACAAAGGGTGCACTGCTGTTTTCTTGCCCAAAGGAAAGATCAGGAGTTCCTAACTTCTACTTCTAGCTCCCAGAAGGAACACTTAAGGGGTTGGAATGTCCTTAAAGATGGCGGGTGATTTCTGGGTGAGGAGCAAGTAAAATAAAAAATAGGGAAAAAATAAGCAATTGGAATGAGCCCAGTGAGTCGGTGTGCAAAGCCAGCCGTATCTGTGTTTCCATCCTGTCAAGCTCTACGGAAAGGCGGTCTCAGCAGTGACAGAAGCCCTGTGCTTCATAATTATTTCCTCTACGATCCAGCAGTTAAACAGATAAAGACCTTGTAATGAAGTAGATACTGCCACAATCACTGCAGCCGAAATCATCTGTCTCTTTCTTTCTCTCTTCCGGATATGACAGCAGATTTCTCAGGCCTCGGGAAATAAAGGCAGAAGACTTTGATTTTGTAATACAATTAGACTGTAAGAGTCAATACGGAAGATGGGCCTTAATTTATTACGCTTACAGAAGAATAAAATCAATTTGCTGGTTGAAAAATTATATTATCCTTCATAAATGACAATACCGTTTGCAGCGACCCAATGCTTTAACTAGGGAAGACAAGAAATATGAGCTCTTTGTCTGTCTGATTCCATCTTTTAGTGATCCGGGAGTAGATTATTTGCTGTTTCACACCACAGAACCAACAAATATGGCTTATATCAATATTATTTTAAATGTACCAACCCCAACCCCAAAAAACTGATTAAAAAAATACAGCTGCATGAACAATCTTCTGTTTTGGATGTATGGGCCGATTGAAATTTCACCCTGTTGAAGTAACATCTCCAGGAATTTCAGTCTGCTAACAGTTAACAACTATGTCACTTTCATGCCCTTTGGCTCGGAACCCTTGTATCACAAGCAACTGTTGCCAAGGACAGATGAGATTCCCCACTGGGGCTGAAATGTGCTGCCGGTGTATTATGATGCATGGATGTATGTGTACTGCGCTACGCTGTGTCTATTATAATGTTTTTTGATGAGTAATTATGTTGTCATTTGATTAAAGTGTATGAATGTGACCTGCAACTGATGTACTACCAGGAATCAATGGGGGGGAAAATGGCAGTAGTTTTATATTAGGTCAAAAACGATGTAATGCCAACAGTCATTTCTGAAGGCCTTTGTGGAATCCAAAAGGACATGTCAGGAAACAGACTTGAACTTTGTATTGCGCATACAACAGTAAAAGAAAAAGAAAAAACACACACTGCCGTTGCAGTCTTTGACCCAGTGGAACGATTCTTTCAGCACTGGGGCTTGTAGCGAAACGCTGCTCCACCCGAGAAAAGGTGAGGCCCTCGCTCCCAGCCCACAGTGCAGAGGGCAGGAGCCCTCCTCCATTCCCTTAAAGGTCAGCGCATTCGCTTTGTGGGGATGAGTTCCTTTGAGATTGAGAGCCAGAGCATGTTTGCCACCGTCGGCGTTAATTTCTCAGAGGTTGAGCGGGTAGGATAGTGTAGAGAAAGCTGCTGTAAAATTCTCACACACCGTGTACCTCTGCATCCGCTTTATGTAGTGCAACAGCTGACCTTCATCCACAGATTGCAACAAATATGACATATCTTATATTGATATTATAGACAGACAGAACCCCCCCTCATACATGAAGAATTTATTGACACAAAATAAATGTAGGAATGACAGTTTATTTTCTCCCATTAATTCAATTACATTACATTTTATTTGGATAGGGCTTTTCACAGTAGACTGTCACAAAGACGCTTTACATAGTAAACAGAATAGAATAAAAATGGGAAATATCGGCCCTAAGCCCCCGTATTGCATATGAGGTAAATGACTCCCGAGGAGAAAAACCCTTAAACAGTGCAGAGAAAAAACTCCCCGGTGGGAAGAAATCTCAGGAGGAGCCCGGCTATTGGGTGATGCCCATCCTCCACTGGCCAATGGGTTAAGATGGTAACAGTTCAGGTCTTAAACTAGCAGGTAATCCAGAAAGTCCACAGGGATGGATGTAGAGTCTGAGGTTCAGAGGAGAGGGGGATGAATCAGTAGCTACAGGATGTGTCATGGCGTGGATGAGCCAGGAGAGGAGCAGGCTGCAGCAGTCCACGACCTCAGGGTCAGGGTCAGGGTCAGGGTTAGGGTTACTCTCCTGGAGGAGAATAAGTGTAGCCCCTTTAACCCTCCTGGTTGGTGGTGTTGTGGGCTATTTGGAGATTTTACTATACAGATGCAACAAACATATTGACAGAAACCTTCCCAATACACCTGTTGACACATAATATTAAATGTTTTAAATTAGATGAATAAGATTACTGTGATTTCTTCATCTTTACTCATTAATATGTAAGTTTCACTCAACACAAATTCTGGCCCATCTCATTCACATTGAAATAAGGTGATAATTATTCGCTGACAGGGGAGGGGCAATGCCATGTGTGAGAACACCTACTGTAAAGCACAATAAAATTAGATACAGAAGCATAGGCTATTTACTTCTCTTGAGGTAAAACATTTTCATCACGGAACACATTTCATTACGGAAAATAACACGAATGACTGGATTCTAAAACTGGGTGTCCCCGCACAATCGATATTAGCATTCTGTATCTACATTTGGGGAAATAGCAGAAAAAAATTACTTTGCTAAACAGACCCAAGAGCAAGTGTATTTCTTATGATCATATAGGTAAATACGTGTGCTATATTGCAACTTTTATCTGTGTTCGTCTGAATATTCAGTAACGCCCGCTAAGTTCCCACTCTGTTCAGAATTAATGAACAATTCTAACCATTAAATCTCAAAATAATTCCTCTGTGTTTTTGTCTTAGAAATAGGCTAGTGGGTAAAGAAGCATCTGTGTTTGTAGGCTATATGATGTAATTATGTCGCATTATTTTATTTTCACAGATGAAGATGCAGAAGAAACACCAAGTACACCACCAGCTGAGGATTAACTGAATCATTTTTTTTTGTTTCTGCCTCTGCTAAAGGCATTTGGTTTTAAATGGCTCACTGAGTATTGCTTTGCGGAATTGTCTGAGAGGTAGGGAGGGGTCAGGCCACATGTGAAAAGCCTACTTAGCTGGCAGGACTGCATAGCATATAAATATTAATTGAGGAAAGGCCATTAGCCCTCCAATTGTCAACTGGTGCTGAAAAATAGTAGTGACAACACTTTTTGTCATTTATTTTATATTTATAATTGGATTTGCTACAATATTTTCTCATCTTTTGATAACCAAGACTTAGATGAACAAATTTCAGTGATCCAAAAATGTTGCTACAATTGGTTAGAGCATACAGCATTCCTGCACGTGTTCAAAACTACTGTTTACAATTTGTGTGATTCTAGAGCAAATTACAACCAACATATGATTCTGTTGCCATATTATTGTAGCTGAGTTCATGCTGAAAACAAAGATATGAAACTGTATTGTATTCATTCACATATATAGGAGCTCAACATTACTAAGGCCGGCACATTTAAAAAATAAAATAAAACCCTTCATTGCAGGCCTGATTTTAAAACGTTTGAAATAGCCACTTTGCTCTTTTTAGCCGATGGAAAAAGAAACACTCACGCAGATCAGGAGAATGGTAGCATGTGTGAATATTCACTCACACCATTCAGGAGAATGGCGGTGTGCGTTCATGTTCCATGCATGAAAGGATACAAGACGGGACGAGACGATCTGTTCCTTGCAGACTATTTCAGCAGGAGAATCCAGCATGCCCAGAGGAAGTCACAGCTTTAAATGGTAAATGGTTGGCATTTATATAGCGCCTTTATCCAAAGCACGGTACAATTGATGCTTCTTGTTCACTCATTCATACATAGCTTTACCGGTAGCTCAAACTGCTATCTGGGGTGTCTGTGCGATGCAGATATGTTAACAAGTCATCAAATGCAAGTCCGAGTCAAGTCTCAAGTCTCTGAGCTAGAGCCTGAGTCAAGTCTCCAGAATGGTGCAGCCTGACAACAGTATGGCTATAGAATAATTAATCACGATTCATATGCTAATTGAAGATATAGAAACCAGAAATGTAGAAGACATATTTTGTATATGACATCAAGTGTGTGACAACTGAAGAAGCAGTAGTATCAGGGGCACACAAAAAGATAGCGGTTATTTCATTTATTTAATCAATTATCAATGCTACGTAGAACCAAGTTTGGCATGTACTGTTGTTGCATGCGGTTTGCAAATGATTTATAATTTTAATATGCAATAGTGTAATGCCATTCCTTAGGATTCAAGGTTTTCCTTTAGCATGTAGATGTAGTCCCAAAAATCATAGCTCCCAGTTTCTTGCATAAACAATACGTAGCCTCATTAGATTTTTTTAAATGATCAAACTGCAAACTGCAAACAAAAATGCTTAACAGGTACCTTTCTTTTTAAAATGAAAAATTAAGAGTATATTAATAAACCAATACTGCAACTTGATTCAAATTTCAACACTTTGTAAATGTATTTACAAATTAAGTCCTAGACTAAATTTAATTGGAGATTATCCATACCAAATTGCACTTAGTCCAGGATTAAGATTAATCTGTGTTCATGTAACTGGCCCTTATTCTGTTATTGACCACAATCATATATTACAGCCCATGGTAATCCATGGTAAATCCCGTCAGGGCTTCATTCGGGGAATATCCAGAGAGCGTAATCAAAAAACAAGCAATGTTCATACACAAAAATATCCAGCCAGAAAACCAAAGTGCAGTACCGAGGGAGAAGGCAGTCTCGTCGTCGGTACACCATGCGGGAAGTCCGGTAGCCAGGAAAGCTGTCAGCGGGGCAGAAGTACAGGTGGACGGTAGGCTGGCTCAGGGTAAATGACGGTGCAAGAGTCAAGACCGAAGTCTGCTCCGCGGGGCAAAAGCACAAAAACAGCAGGCAAAGTCGTGGTACAGGCAGGCGATGGTCAACAAAACAGAAGTGAATAAACAATGGTCAAAACCAGGCTTGGATCGTAACGGGCAGACAATGGCTTGGTTTAAACGCTCAAAAGAATGCACTGACGAACAGGAGGCAAACAATTTCGCACAGACATGACATGAAACTGAGCTTATATGCAGGTGCAGACAGGTGTAGACAATTAGTTTGAGAGCAGCAAGAGAATGGAATGGAGAAAGTGTATGCTAAATCAATGAACAGTACAACCTAACATGGAACATAAATTGTGACATAACCAGTTTGCAAAACAATGACAATAAACTATATAACATGACATGGCAAGACTAACAATTAAATCGTAACAACTAAACCTGAAACATAACATGACATGAAACATAAAAACGTGGTGAGACTAGACTAACATAATACGTGACATGACAATAACATAACCAAGACAATAACTAAACATAAAACATGACATGACAAACATGAAACGTGACATTAACATTTAATATTTCAACATATTTCAACAATATTTCAACAGCATAGTAATATAGTATAATTTAGTAAAAACTTTTTATTTAAACCAACCCACTGGGTTAAATGTCTGTATGTCCTCATAGGACACTAAGAGACTTCACAAACTAAGGAGTATTGTGGGTGCATGAACTGTTTTGCTCTAAGTTTGTCCAATCTTAATGACAATACCTCTGTGCACAATGGTTAGAGGCTGGTCTCTGGATCTACCTGGCTCATCATAAGTAAGTCTGATTGTTGGCTGACGTCTTTGACCTTGGCTCAGATTTGACTCAAACTTCATCGTTGGACACCGTGACCGTGTCTTGCTATTGGTCAGACTCTGATTCAGGATCACTGGTGGCATCAGGAGCTAAATCATGATAACATTCCTTGTCTCCTAAGCTATGGCGCTCTGGCTCAGTGTCATTATCGACCGAGGAGTTGTCATCAGCACAACTTCCATCTGTCGGATGAGTAGCATCGTCTTCACCTTGGATGGCGACTGGTGGCCTAGCAGCATCCAGACTTTTTGGAGGAAACCCTTTCAGGTAAGTACGGTGAGGTACATAATATTCAAGGTCAGAAGACGAATCTAAAACTACTTGCATCTCTTGACGAGCTTCTGAAATCTCTGGTTCTTTTCTTCTTCTCCAGCTCTGGTTCTTAGACTGATGGGTGGATCATAAACTATCCAATGGGAAGGAGATGATCTCAATGAATGGTCTTGGTCGCAGCTCTTCCATCATCAGGTTTGATCTTGAACACTGGAAGGTTGGGCCTCTTTCCCACTACAGCATAGGGATCAGGGCTCCATCTGCTTTCCAGCTTGTGTTTTCCTCTCAAGCCCAAGTTCTTGAGCAGCACCCTGTCTCCAATCTCCAAGGACTGAAATCCAACTCAGTGGTCATAAGCCTTTTGTCTGCAGCCTCAGAGGGAAGCTTGTGGGCTTGTTTCAGGTTTCTTTTAGCTTAGCTACATAGGGGGAATGACAACATCATCATTCTCCATCTGGAGAAGTTCCGAAGCACAAGTCAGCTGGGAGGCCAAAAATGAGATAATACGGCGAGTATCCTGTGGCATCATACTTTGTACTATTGTAAGCATGGACCAGGTAACCCACATGCTGGCTCCAGTGGCGTTTCTTCTCTTGGCCCAGAGTCCCAAGCATAGAGAGTAAGGTTCGGTTGAACCTCTCTGGTTGAGGGTCTCCTTACGGATGATAGGGAGTCATCAGCGATTTGTGAATGCCATTAAGATCAGGAACTCTCGGAATAACCGGCACTCAAAATCCCTTCCTTGATCCTTGCTGGCAACCATAATGTACAAAGTACTTCTCAACCAGGACCTTTGCAACAACTTGAGCTTTCTGGTTTCTGGTTGGGAAACACTGCGCATAGCGTGAAATGGTCGGTGATCACTAACACATTGCTTAAGGCTTTTGCATCAGGTTCCATTGAGAGGAAATCAATACAAACAAGATTCATGGGACCTTTGCTCACAATGTGGTGTAATGGAGAGGCTCGCTGAGGAAGAGACTCATGAGTGAAGCACTCTCCTCAGTTTTTGATGTATTGTTCTACCTGTACTGATATCTTTGGCTAGAAGAATCTACTCCTCAGTTGGTCAATGGATCTTTTCACCTCAATCTGTCCTAGGTCATCATGCATGGACACCAGCGCCATCTCTCTTGGTAGTACAAGCTGACTGACTTCTCCAGAAGGTCACTTGCTCAAACGTTCTAGTAACGATCTAGTAATCCATCTCAAAGGGCTCAGCCTTTTTCAAATACACTCTATGGAAATCTTTGGCATGTTTCCTGAGCTTAGCATAGCCCTTTGTGAGCTCTGTCAGTGGTCTAACAATGGCAGCATAGCCAGCCTCCTTTAACCTCTGACAGGTTGCTGGAGCTCCAGTTATGCCCTGTGGCATTCTCTCAAACAGCCGGCCTCCTTTAACCTCTGACAGGTTGCTGGAGCTCCAGCCCTGTGACATTCTCTCAAACTGGTAGGAGCCTAGTGGGCAAATAAATGCCATTTTCTCCTTGTCCTCCTCGGCTATAGCTATCTGATAATAGCCACTTCTCAGGTTGAGAACAGAGACTCATTGGCTTCAGGACAGGAGTTCAGGGCATGGTCATTGCAAGGTGTCATATACTGGTCAGGGATGGTATGGCTATTCAAGAATCTATAATCGATACACATCCTAACGGCTCAGTTTTTCTTATGATCATATAGGTAAACTATATGGCATAGGGGCTGCGGGACTCTGTTATTATACCAGCCTGCAGGAGGTCTTGTAGATGCTGTTTCACATGTTAGATGTCTGCAGGTGCCAGCCAGCATAAACGCTCCCAGAATGGTTGAGAATCAGAGAGTCTGATTTGGTGTTCCACCCCTTTGGCTAATGCAACATCCCATTCAAGCACGGAGAAGACATGGGATCTTTGAAATGAAGTCGGTTTTTCCATTCTTCTGAGACGGGAGTCTCCAAAGTTGATCATACTCACATCAAACTTTGATGGAGTGGTCTCTTTGGAAGAGATGATGGTGACTGAATTGACTTGGTGCAGATGCCCAATCATGGTTCCCACTGAAATGGCTCTCTCTCTCTCAGGGAGTTCTTCTTGACCAGGACTCTGAATTGGATAGTGTCCATTGCCTAGCTGTGTACCACCATGGGCTGAAGGGTAACGCCAGCAGGGAGTGGAGCTATTGGTGAGGAATCCACAATCAGGATTTCTTGGTTAACAGTGTGCTTTTGCTCAACCTTGCAAACAGCATGCACATCACCGCCAGGGGGTAGACTCAAAGGACCGGGGCCTTGCCATTTCACACAGCCAACCTCATCATCTTCTCCCACCAAAACATCCATTCCACCTTGTGTAGCCTGGTCGTCTGCTTCACCAGCTTGGATATATAATCTCTGAGTCACATCAATACCACTGTATCTGTATTGCTTCACCAAGCATCTGACATGACTGCCATTGGTCCCCACAATGACAGACACCTGATCTGCAGTCTTAGGGCAAGGACTGACTGACTGTAGCAGTCTGACTGGTACCTATGACCTATGCGGGATATTCAAAATCAACCACCACATAACCAGGGTAGGGGTAGCTGAGACTGGATTCACTTAAACCCCAGAGGCTAACCCAGAGACAGGTTGAATGGGGATATCGGAAAAGTATTTCTGGTACCAGGGTTCAAAGATGATTGTCACCTGTGAGCCACTGTCAAGCAGGGCAGTGCAGGGTTGGCCATTTATTTTCAACTGAACAAGGCTAAGGCTAGATATACATGGACCCTCCTGAATGGCAACTTCACTCTTTTTAACACCATTCACGTCACCAGCTGTGGTATCACCTCTCTGCTGCTTATCTTTTGAAAATCTCAGGGCCTGAATTAGCCTCTTCTCAGCCTGATTTTCTGGGTTTTGGCATTTCCCTGCAAAATGTCCATTCTCCCCAAAACAATAGCAGAAGTTCTCCTCTGTGCCTTTTGGTGATCTTCGGGGGAAACCGGAAATCGGCTTGGAAACTCCCACTGTTGAAAAGTTTCTGGTTCAGTCACTTTTCTGGTGATTTTATGTTGTAGTCACTTCATCTGCTTGTTGAAGGCCGTCAGTTCAGAGTTATTCCTGCAGGAGAGGGGCTGGCTTGGTCACTACAGCAGCAACCAAGCACTTGAACATTATCCCAGCAGTGCCTCCATTTTATGTAGCCCCTTTAACCCCCATAACGGCTGAGGACAGGGCCCGAGGTTCATTTAACTATAATGTACTTTACTTTCATTTAACTTGAGTTCCCAAAATTGACTTATTTCAAAGAACTGATCAACTGTTAAGCCTTAGTAATCATTTACCCTATAAAAGCTTGTAATTAGACAAAATTAATATTTACTTATTATTCAAACAAAATAAAAGGAAATGTCCCAAAATGATTAGGTATCACAATTATTATTAAACAGGATACTTGAATGTTCCCTTCAAATAAGACTTTTCAGTAGAATACAAAATCCAATCACAATTGTGTTCATTCACACGTATAGGAGCTCAACATTACTACACTGCTCAAAATTAATGGAACACTTAATCATCACAGTGTAACACCAAGTCAGTTAAACTTCAGGGATATCAATCTGTCCATTTAGGAAGCCCAAGTGATTGTGAATCAATTTCACGTGCTTAAAAGTGACAACAGGTGCAATGGAGATGCAAAAGCAAGACAACCTCCAAAAAGGTAATGGTTTTGCATGTGGTAGCCACAGACAATTGCTCTCTCCTTATCCTTCTTGACTGATTCTTCAGGTTGCCTTGCGGCTTGTTTCAGCAGGAGAATCCAGCATGCCCAGAGGAAGTCTCAGCTTTCAATGGTAAAGGGTCGGCATTTATATAGCGCATTTATATAGCGCCTTTATCCAAAGGCGCTGTACAATTGATGCTTCTTGTTCACCCAGCTTTACCGGTAGCTCAAACTGCTATCTGTGGTGTCTGTGCAATGAGCAGAATCTTCTTCACCGGGGTGTAACACTGTATGTTTGCTGCTTTAGCTAACGTGGCTCACATAGTCCCGGCAATAAGATACACAACTGAGCTAGCCTAGCCATCTATCTTGTTAATGCACAATTACAGTGGAACTGAAAACTGGCTAACAGTAAATTGCCGAAGTTAACCTTTCCAAACCCAGTCTCACTACTTATAGCTTACAAATTTGATTAATATGTCATTAATCACATACACTATAAGACTGTTACTACAAAAGGCATGCGTTATGTTGTGTATGTGTCTTTCTTATTATTTACAAGCTGCAAACTAACCATATCCCCTCTTCTCTCTCCCCCGCATGTCCCTCTCGATTTTCCCAAATCACTTCCTGTTTCTCCACACTGACCCTTCACCCTTACTGCTGATTGGCCATGCATTTACAACAGTTAACTAAAATAAAGCATTTATAATAATATACATTTAAAATAACCGTTAATACTAATATACGTTTAAAATAACCGTTAATACTTAACATTGAATATTTAAACATATTTCAACAATATTTCAGTAGCATTGCAACAGGGTATAATTGGACCAAAATAATAACTTTTTTTTTTAACCAACCCCTTTTTCCAACTGGCCTACATAAGGAATGAGTATTCTGAGATATTCTGGAGCCAATCCTTTTAAAGCTTTATAAGTTAACAACAGGATCTTGTAATCCATTATAAATGTAATAGGCAGCCAGTGAAGGGTTTTGAGCAGCGGACTGATAGCCGTGCCAAGGTTTTTAACAACCACTTTGGCAGAAACAGAGAAATCATTTCATTTCAAAGAAAACTGCAGTTATTTTGGACCTATTATCAGTACATCAGTCTAATCTGAATGTAATAACCTGAAGAATGGAATGACCAGGATTACCTGTGCTGTGCCTGTTTGCTTGGTTACCAAACCCCCACCTAAAATTTGTGCTTGGTTGAGGAGGAAAAATTGCCGTATCGATAGAGGGAAGATACAAAAAAGGGTGATGCAAACCGCTGGAATGATCTTTCTAACAGATGATGACGTGACAGGGATGTAAGTTACATGTTTCCACTCCAGAAAGCCCAAAAATGGACAGCTGGCCCAGAGACCCTCCCCCAGTTCTCTGGCTGGCTCCACCTGACACTCTTTTTTACATTACATTACATTACAAAGCATTTAGCAGACACTCTTATCCAGAGCGACGTACAATGGAGTGATTGTATAATCTTGTTGTACCCTCTTAGGAACATTCACAAAACAGTAGTACACACTGATTGAAATTTTTTTTGCTGACTTTTCGGACTTTTCGGAAATTTCTGAAACATTGTGAAACATTTGAATGGAAATATAGCTAGTGACTGGGAGCTCTACAGGACAGTGTGAAACTGGCAGCAGTGTTGCCTCTGATAGGCTGGTATCATTCTGCAGTGCCCCCTGCTCCGCACATTAAGCTGAATATGAAGGGTCCTCCTCTGACTCATGTCTGTGTGAGCGTGATTTTCCATCTGCAGTGTGACAGAAGGGGCACTGGGCATCAGCACTTCCAGTAACTTCACACAGGAAGTGTGGTTATTATTGAAGCAATTTACAAACTGCTTTTGAACTATTCCATTTCTGTTGTTCCAAATTGACTATATAACTTCTGCTCCTTAGAAACAGCTTCTTCTGCCCTCTAAATACAGTCCAGTGTTACGCTGGAAATCTATTACCTTATTCCAAGCAGAATGAAAACAGGTTTAAAAAAATCTTTTTTTTTTTACCTAGCATATTTTTCCCTCCCAAAATCAATCAAGTTTTCTGTCCCCTCTTGAACCTTTCTCAAGTGGTCTAAAGGCAGTGATGTTAGTTTTTCGGTGATGTCTATATGCATTACTTTCTATTTTTTCAAGTTCTAAAAATAAAGAGGTCAAACATATGCTTTCCCTGTGGCCAGTTTGAAAAAAATCTTAACTGAGCCCACACCACACAATGTTTCAAAGTAATTATGTTTCATAATACCTTCAAATCATTTCTACTAAATATCTATTCTCAAAGAATGTAGTGCGTGTATTATTTTATACGTAAGAATCTGAGATATTTCTGTATGAAAAGCTTACGTTGCAGGGGCGCGTCTACGGGTGGGCCCAGAGATAACCCTTTCTCACCCAGATGAATCATCTGCCCATCCCCGTCATTATGCTGAAATTTTATGATGCCTTTTATGTTTGGGGTAAAATTGACCTCAACAGTTTAAACCAACAGTAAATAATTGTCATAAAATTATTTTGAAACTGTATGATATTAATGCTAATGAAGTTTAATGTGCCACCAGAATCACCCACAAAATATTAGGGGTCAAATTAACCGCAAACAATATGAGGCTTAAGAAAGTTGTTGGAATGTGCAGGGAAATACAGTTTCCTATGGGTCCTGATTTCCTGCATTCAAATAGAACCAAAGCCCTGAGATTTGAAAAGATCTTGCTTTAATGAAGACTGGTAACAAACACAAGCAAATATATACAGAAAGATCCTACATTTTATTAAATGAAGTGACTTTAATATAAGATTAATATCTTAACTGCATTCCTGAATAATGTTTCGCCGCACACGTTCTAGCAGTACCTGCCTCAGAAACCTGGACACCTCCTCTTCATTCACCACGAGCCTGGTCTCCCCAGGGCTCACACATCCCTCACTTTGACTGAGTTATAATTTTTTCCTTTGTATCATATTGTCAAGGCACAGACTCAGGGATAAGAAGAATACAGCAGGCTTTATTAACATGGGGTTGATCCAGAACGTAATCGAGAGACAGGCAAAGGTCATTATCCAGGAAGATGAGTCTATACAGGGTAATCAGAAGAGTCATCAGAAAACAGGCAGAGTTCAAAAAAAGTAAGGCAGTCCACACAGGCGAAAGTACACAAAATCCAAAAGAACACCGGAGACTACGGTTGTCACAGCTGTGCAGATCTCATTGTGGCAACGCCACGGCTTGGACCACCAACCTTCTGGGTCCCAGGCATGTACCTTAGCCACTAGGCTACAGGATTTCCACATCTCCTCATCTCCACGCACAGGTATGTGTGTGCGTGTGTTTGCGTGAGTGTTAGGCAGCAGGCGGCTCCACTTTGACAATGCTTAGCACAGGATGCTAACCCAGGAAGGCCTTCAGAATGCCTGGGAAAGTGTTTGTGAGATTTATCAGAAGAGTTCGATAAGTAACTGGCCTTTATTAGTCATCCCAGGGTTATTTACAAAGAAATGTGTCTATCAGTTAGAAGGTCACGACTTTGCTAGGAGAGACATAACCAAAGAGGCAATCAGACAGTCGCCTCAGACTGAAAACATGTTTCCCTTTCTCCCCTGCTGTCCTCAGCCAGAGACCAGCTCCGGATTGAATGGGCTGTCGTTGGCAAAGTGCCTGGTCTAGCCAGCAATAGTACATTCATCCTCCCTGATTAGATTAGGCATTATTAATGGAGGTCTGTGGAGCAGAGCACAGGGTCATTTGGAGTTTAATTCTATTCTCAGATAACTTCATTTCGTCTGATGCGATTGTTATTGCTGGAGTTCTAGATGTTTATAGGAAACAATATCCTCAATAACACATTTAGACGTTCTATTTGAAGGGTCAGGTGGGCCATTAAATTGCAGCTTCTGAGGAGTAGCCTGTCAGGGCTGATTTAAAGGCAAGGTATTTTTTTTTATCAAACCACAGGAATACATTACTATATTACTGAAAGCATTGTGTATATATAAGAGGTGGTATACACAGTATGTATGGGATATGAGTTTAGAGAGGAGAGCCACCAGCATGCAGATAACATGGATAGCAAACAGTAAATCTATTATTTTACTGGGCTACATGTAAATATTAACGAAGGTGCAGACTTTTGGTAAATAATTTCAGAGGAGGGGGGGTCATAACATGTTTCTGTGCCATGTATAAAAAGCATCCCCAAGAGGTAGAGGCAGAGAGGAAGCCATTGCTGCTTAAAGAACTAGAGACCACAATTAAGCCACTGCTGTTTAAAGCACTACACTGCAATATCTATAAATCTATAAAAGTCAGTCTCAACAAGTATCTTAGTCTTATATTTAGACTTAAAATCTTATTTATAATTAGTTTTACTAAATGATACAAAAAACTGGCAATGAGGTGGGAGGGTTTGACTTATATTAAGATTTCACCCCAAAAACATTCACTTGTCAAGCAAACAGTAACATAAAACAAACAATATTTTCTACTTGAGAAAAGAAAATAGTAATAAGTCTTATTATAAGAAAAAATGCTTGTTAAGGCCATATTTTGCAGTGTACCATAACTAGACCACGATGAATGAATAAGCCATTGCTGTTTAAAGCTCTAGAAACCATGATGAAGCAGGGAAGATAACATTTCACAGTCTCTAATTTGCAGCTATGGAGGTTAGCTACAGTTACACACCTGTCGCCTCAACTTTCCTCTTCTTCTGTGGTGAGGCATGTATCTCAGTCAGCTAGCTGCTCGCAGACTGATGAAGTGAACTCCAGGTCTTGTCCTTCCTGAGAGTCTGGGGTTGACTGCACCACACAATGGGCCTCATTTATCAATATTTTTGGAAATCCGTGAGCAAATGTATGTGTGATCTGAACTAGCAGCTTTCACCAAATTCATGAATGAATGACCCTTTTTTTTTTTTTTGTATCCACGTGTATGTTCATAAACACCAAGTAATCGTAAATCAAAGGCGGGTGCCCAAAAATTTTGATTAGCATAAATTGACGACCCTAAAACACCATATATGGAATTGCGGCTATTTAAAGAAAAAAGAAAAAATCTTCTTGGAAGCAGAGATTGAAGTTCTGTTAATGGAAGTACAACAAGCCAAAAACATACACCAATCAGCCATAACATTAAAAATGCTTTAAACTGTATTAACTTCTATAAACCGTCTATAAACACTTAATAGTGCATTTTTTTGTTATTTAAATATCTTGGTACGAACTGGTATTCATGACCATGTCTTAACAAGTGCTCCAGGACCTATAGAATTTTTCATATTTAAAAAATAAATAAAGACATATTTAAAAATGCATGGTATCTATTCTGACATAAGTTCCATGTCATTCCAACAGAAGGAAGAAGGGTGAAACTGATACAGGATTAGATGCCGTGCATTGTTAAATATGGTGGTGGTCTTCATTTGTAGTTAAATATGAACAATTCTACAGGTCGTGGAGCATCTGTTTAGATAGATGTCATCTTGAACACCAGTACATAGCAAGATATTTAAATAACAAAACAGTGCACCCCCCTCAAATAAGCTTACAAGTCTTTCTTTTAAAAATGTAACTTTTTAATGTAATTCACTTATGATTATCTGCTTATATATTACATGTTTATAGACAAGCGTATACAGTTTAAAGCATTTTTAATCATGAAAAACTGGTTTAAGCAGGTGTTTGGTTGATCGGTGTATTTTATTTCCTTAGTGTAAGCAATGAATTGTCAGACCTGTGGAAGACTAAAGCCTGACAATATAGCCAAGCTGTTGTAAACTCTTTCTCAAGTAACACACACTAAGCAACAGGTAAAAAGAAAATGGTTCCACAATCAGGATTACTCAAATTAAACATCACCCATTTTAAAGTTGAATCCTGTTGCGTTTTTATGTGATATGAATAATTATAATATCCAATTCCATCCATCCATCCATTATCTGAACCCGCTTATCCTGAACAGGTTCGCAGGGGAGCTGGAGCCTATCCCAGCATACATTGGGTGAAAGGCAGGAATACACCCTGGACAGGTCGCCAGTCCATTGCAGGGCACACACACCATTCACTCACACACTCATACCCATGGGCAATTTAGACTCTCCAATCAGCCTAACCTAGGATTCAAACCCAGGACCTCCTTGCTGTGTGATAACCCACTGCACCATCCGTGCCGCCCGAATATCCAATTGGTATATTCAAATAATTTAGCCACACTAAATAAAATAAATATTGTATTATATATATTATTATATATTAATCAAATATTAATTAATGGAATAATAAAATAACAAAACTGTGCTCTTTCATTTCCGCTGACAATAAGAACAGCTGAGACTACTCATGAAGTTTGTTTGGCTCCTACAAAGAAACTGACATCTGAAAACTTTGATAAAGCCCACATTATTTGTGGAAATGCATGTCCGATGGATTTACGCAGAATTTCGTTCGGCTCACATTTGATAAATGAGGCCCAATGTATCACCAGGGATCAAGTCAATGTAGGTCTTGATAATCCCAAGTGTTTCTGCCTCCACTACATGCCCTGGCAAGCTATTCCATACAGTGACTACTGTCACGTTTCATGTTTGTCACGTCATGTTTCATGTTTAGTTATTGTCTTAGTTACGTTATTGTCATGTCACGTATTTTGTTAGTCTAGTCTCGCCACATTTTTATGTTTTATTTCTTGTTACGTTTCATTATCATGTCATGTTATGTTTCATGTTTAGTTCTTGTTGCCATTTATTTCTTAGTCTTGCCATGTCATGTTATATAGTTTGTCCTAATTTATGTTTGTTTCATGTTATGTGGTTCTGTTCATTGTTTAGCATGCACTTTTTTGTGTCTTTCTGCAGACCTTGCATTCATGCTTTTTCTCTCTCTCCCTTTCTGTCACTCACGCTTCCCTAATTGTTTCAATTTCCCTTGTCTACTTACTAATCTACTAACGCTAGATCAGGATTGGGTAATACTAACATTCTAACCATGTGTTCATGTTACCATACGTTTCTTGTGCATGTCATTTACTAATTTACAAACGCTAGGGCAGGATAGGTTTATTACTAAGGATTACTAATTTTCTTGTTAACTTGTCAATCCTCCACACCTGATTTCCATTCTCAAGCTAATTGTCTACACCTGTCTACGCCTGCATATAAAGCTCAGTTTCATGTCATGTCTTTGCAAAATTGTTGTCTCCTGTTCGTCAGTGCACCTCTTTAGCAGTTTTGGCAAGCCATTGTCTACCCGTTACGATCAAGCCTGTTTATTGACCAAAGATTATTGACTTCTGTTTTGTTGACCATTGCCTGGCCCACGACTTTGCCTGCTGTCTTTGTGCTTTTGCCCTGCGGAGCAGACTTCGGTCTTGACTCTTGCGCCGTCATCGACCCTGAGCCTGCCTACCGTCCGCCTCTACTTCTGCCCCGCTGACAGCTTTCTTGGCTACTGGACTCTTTGCATAGTGTACCGATTACGAGACTGCCTTCTCCCTCGGTACTGTACTTTAGTTTTGGCGGGATTTTACGTGTATGAACATTGCTCGTTTTTTGACTACGCTCACTGGACATTCCCTGAATAAAGCCCTGACGGGACTTTATTACACCCCTGTTTCTGAGATGTGCATTTTGGGTCCAACCCCCCACGCACCCGTCTCAACTACTTTGTGTGAAAAAATACTTCCTAATGTGTATGCGGAATTTATCCATTGCAATTTCCATTATGCACTCTCGTTCTGCTAACCGAGCTCAACTTGAAGAATCACCAGTAGTTCACTTTGCTAATCCCTTTAGTGAATTTAAAAGCCTGCATCAAATCCCCCCTAAGTCTCATTTTCCTAAGCGTAAAGAAATGAAGCATCTAAAGGCTTTCCTCATATGTTAGCTTTTATACATGGAATCAATCTGGTTGCCCTTCTTTGAACTACACTGCTCAAAAAAGTTAAGGGAACACTTAAAGGACACATTGTGCCTGTTGTCACTTTCATTTGCACCAAAGCAGGTGAAATTGATTCAGAATCAGTTGTGCTTCCGAAATGGACAGATTGATATCCCTGCAGATTAATTGATTTGGTGTTACATTGTGATGATTAAGTGTTCCCTTAATTTTTTGGAGCAGTGTATATTCATCCATGTTAAATGAAATCTGACATCAGGAAAGGGCCTGGCTCCATCAGCGTACCCCCAGCGAGAGCTGGTGGGGTTGAAGGGAAATTGGGGGCATGCTGGTAGGGGATGCCTCCCCTATAACTGCATACTGCATACTTCCCCGTGTTTATTCCAGTTAATTCCACATTAACGTACTGTGGTGCCAGGAAGGAAAGTAGGGTGCCGGATACTAGGCGGCAGCACCAGCCCTTCATACTAGTGTGGTCACAGCTGGGATTCATTGCAATCACTGCAGCTGTAGCCAATCACCTTGTTAATGGGCTACATAAGAGCCTGAACGAGACTTTGCTTTGGACCCTTGGCAGTTGGGAAAGTTCCTCCTTTCCCTGTTGTATTTACGTCTGTACAAATTATTTTATTTGATGAATGTTTTTTTGTTATTCTGTATTTCTTCAATGAATAAATCAATAAAAGTCACATAATTTCCAAAGCACCAAGAGATTTCCAGAGCAATGCAGTCAATAGATTCACATATATGAAATGCATTTTATAAAATGTTATAATGTGAAAGCAGTAGAATTTCTGGTTTTATTCTGCTTCCAGAGAGCAAAGAAATGTTCAGGTGAATACCCTGGTGTAAAATGACTGGCTATCAGCTGTTTAGCAAAACCCAATACTCTAATACTGCTCTAACAGCAGAACCATGCTCTCTGGCTCTAATACTGCTCTAACAGCAGAACCATGCTCTCTGGCTCTAATACTGCTCTAACAGCAGAACCATGCTCTCTGGCTCTAATACTGCTCTAGCAGCAGAACCATGCTCCCTGGCCTTAATTCTGCTCTAACAGCAGAACCATGCTCTCTGGCTCTAATACTGCTCTAACAGCAGAACCATGCTGTCTGGCTCTAATACTGCTCTAGCAGCAGGACCATGCTCTCTGGCTCTAATACTGCTCTAGCAGCAGAACCATGCTCTCTGGCTCTAATACTGCTCTAACAGCGGAACCATGCTCCCTGGCTTTAATTCTGCTCTAACAGCAGAACCATGCTCTCTGGCTCTAATACTGCTCTAACAGCGGAACCATGCTCCCTGGCTTTAATTCTGCTCTAACAGCAGAACCATGCTCTCTGGCTCTAATACTGCTCTAACAGCAGAACCATGCTCTCTGGCTCTAATACTGCTCTAACAGTGCTTCTAACTAAGCTGTCCTCATATAATAGTTCTAGTGATGCAATTAATTGGATACAATCCTATTTAACTCATAGAGGCCAAAAAGTTCATTAAGTCAGTCTGACTTTCTCTTTAATTATTGTGGAGTTCCCCAAGGATCAATACTGGGACCTCTTTTGTTCAGTGTTTACATTAATTATCTGCCGCTTATTTGTCCACAAGTGGATACTCAAATGTATGCAGATGATACAGTCTTGTTTGTTCATGGGAAAAGCAGGTCAGACATTGCTCAGAAATTAACAACAGCTATTTCTGGGTGGCCGAATGACTCTTGCACCTGAACACTAGTAAAACTGTCTATGTATTTTTATAAGAGGTCCAATAGTACTACATACCCAGATGTGACTATAAATGGGAAGCACATAACAACTGTGGATAATTTTAAGTACCTTGGCATCATTTGGAAATTCTGTATTTTCAGTGAGAGCCTCAAAAATCTGGAATAGACTGCCTATAGCAATCGGAATTTGTACCAATTTCCCCATTTTTAAAACTAAATTGAAATATCAAAGCAAATCTGTACACATGAATAATGTCTCCACTTGGATCATTTGTTTTGAATATAGGGCACATACAGTATCTGTTCAGATATGTTAATATTGGAGTGTAATTTTTATCCACATGTTTTTAGTAAGGATACTATTAGTATAATGACTTCTTTTTTTCTCTTTTTTATTTAAAGGTATGTTATTTATCATATATTGTCTGATATTTGCTATATTGTGTCTTGTATGAATAATTTTTAATGTACCTCTCAATCATCCTCCAGCTCAGGGTGTACAGGTGCAAATTAGCTCTTACAGCTAACCCTGGCACATTGGTTGTGATATTGATGTTGATTAATGTGCCCTATCCCTGATTAATAAAAAAAATAAAATAAAAATAAATAAATAAATAAATAAATAAATAAATAAATAAATAAATAAATAAATAAATAAATAAATAAATAAATAAATAAATAAATTTTTCCCAGGCTCAAACCCAACAGGATGCCACCCATGTCCCCGGTCCCCCAGAGAATCGATGCCTCTGTAACCCTGATTATGCGCCAACCTCCCGGAACAGATGTTGCGCCGGGGCCCTGAAAACGCACAGCAGCACACTTTACCTAGAACTCCTCAGCTGCGACCTTCAGCCTCAGGCCCTGTGCAGTAAAACACTGATGCAGCCATATGGAGGAGCATTGGTAATGGAGATTTACTGTCTGGAGCTGTCATGTGAGGCAGCCAGGACACTGTAGCATATGGCTTATGGCAAATCAGGACAACTGAACATAAAAATGTCACACTTCCCCAGGGCTAGCATCTATACAATAAGTTTACAAAAAATCTGTACAAAGACTGAATTAGTAATGCACTGGCCAAGCACAATAATATCATCAGAAGAATATGGTTCAGCAGAACAAACTGGTTAATATGGTAATGAAACGTGTTTCAGCTCTGCAAATGTGGCCATCCTGGAGCGGAGTTGGCGTATTAAGTGTGCATTGCTTCATCAGTGAAACAACAAGGAGCTTAGCTTTTGCACCCTCTCTCCCCAACCCTTTGCCCCACTAACAGGTTCTACTCGATTGATCCAAACACTACATGAGGGTTTGCCATGACAGACAGTCACTGTAATCCTGTATCATTTTCAGTCAATCTGTTGATACCCTTCACTGTTCTTATCTGGGGAATGTTCTGGTGAATGCATTGTCAACTAATTCTGACCACAGACTGAGAAACAGTGAAATAGCAATTATTAAGGCAAACCTAACATGAGCATCTCATGGTGATATTTTTAAGTGGATTGCATGTGTTTTTATCCTCCACTCTTACAGACAAGACCACTGGACCAGTGACTTTACAGAAGCTAACAAGATGTCATTGTGCTTTAATTCAGTTTTTACAGACTGCTGCAACAGAGGAAGTTCTATCAGGTGTCTTACTCCAAGAAGTCCATGACGCCCTGCAACCCATTGCATATGCCTCATGTGTTCTTTCTCCTCCTATTTGGTATTATTCTGATTGTTTCAGTGTGACTGATGCAATGGTCTAATGGGAATCCGTCATTAACGTGCTGTCCCTATGAATTGATGACTGGAAGGAAAATACTGCATGTGCTTGGCCTGCCCGCATCCCATGCATACTGGCCTACCCACATCCCATGCACACTGGTCTACCCGCATCCCGTGCACACTGGCCAACCAGAATCAGCCACAGGAGGTACGTCGCCAGGTACTTCTCTGAGCCCTGGTGACACTGGAAAATTTGGGAGCAGACCACAGGCAGGCGAGCCTCCAACAGGGCCCACATCAGGCCCACCGTGTTCCAGCCCTGGACCCATCCAGAGCCTCCACAACCATCTTTACTGCTTTACTGCATATCTGCTGTTAGAGCAGTATTAAAGCCAGGGAGCATGATTTGCTGTTAGAGCAGTATTAGAGCCAGGGAGCATGGTTTGCTGTTAGAGCAGTATTAGAGCCAGGGAGCATGGTTTGCTGTTAGAGCAGTATTAGAGCCAGGTAGCATGGTTTGCTGTTAGACCTGCTGTCCCACAGGGTGCACATGAACCAAGACACGGTCACACCACCAATGTACTGTGGTGTACATTGGGATTCCAGTGTCATGCAAATATGAACTGTATGTATTTTAGAGATAGCTTGTTTTGTAACAGACGTTAGCATTAAAAGCTAGCATAGAACCTGTGTTTGGCATGTCACTTGCATGCGGTTTTTAAATGATTTATAATTTCACTATGCATCGGTTAAAGGGACAATAGCTAAGATTTTTGTGTTAAAATATTGTTAATATTGTTACAAGACCAAATCCCTTCGTATCGTTGAAAAAGGCTCACTGACACGTTGACTCTGCCTGTGTTTATAGTCAAAATATACAGTTGACGGGCTATCCCCCGGTTAAAAAACATTGCACGGCTGTACAATAATTCAAGCTCATTGGTTGAAAAATGGTTCTAATTGCCACAGCCAATGGTGTGGGGGCTTATTCTGATGTGTAGTGCAGCTGCCCAAATTGCACTCCAGACAAGCTTGCACTGAAACTCTGTATACTATTGCTTATTATCCGAGAGAAGACTACATATCTAGTTATAAAACAGTACTAGTTAGCTATCGGTAGCAACAAGCAAATTAGCCATATTTAGTTTAATGAATTTACAAATATCCACCTCTTGATCATTAGGAGTCCGAAATTACCTATTGTACCTTTAAAGGCAGATACAGATGCAGAATAAGCCTAGTCCAAGACTAAATTAAATTGGAGATTGATATGATATGAAATCCAGCAGGCAGAAGTTGTCAGCTTCTGTGTTTTCTGTTTCCTGATTTACGGTCTAGCATTTTCGCATCTTGTTTCCCTCTGTGACCACCATATTTGTTTTGTGCTCCATTCACTCTCATTCACTTTTCACCTGTGCTCCATTTGTTGTCTCTGCCTCCCTCTCCTTATATGTACTTCCTTCCTGTCTCTTGTCATTAATTTAACCTGTTCCTGATCTGTTCCCCAGTTCACACACCTGATTCTTGTTTCTTCTTGTTATCTGTGGCATATATACCAGTATGTTTAATTTGCTCAGCGCTAGTTTGTCTTACCCTGTATCCTGAGTCTGTCCCTTTATCTTCCTGTCCCCGGTTCTAGCCTCCTGTATTCATCCCTGTATTCTGTCTGGTCTGGTCTGGTCTGGTCTCTTCTGGTTTTTAATATTCCTGGTTTGATCTTTGCCTGGCTTTCGACTTTTATGTTTTTGGATTCGGTTTTTTTGTGCCTTTGTCTGTGTGGACTGCCTTCCTGTTCTTGAATTCTGCCTGTCATCTGACCACTCTTCTGGGTGCCCTTTATGTGCCCATCTGACTGGATTTTGACCATTGCCTGTTTCTGGATTGCGTTTTGGGTCTGCCCTGTGTCATTAAACCTGCTATTTTCCTGTTAACCCTGAGTCTGCGCTTGGTTCCTCTGTTCCCCAAATCAGACAGAAGTCTTTATTTTAATCAAGGAGAGTCAAAAAAGCGTGGGTCAATAGCCAGCAAACAGAATCAGCAGGGATAAGGTAGTTTGTGGTTAAGTGTCCAAGCAATGGGTCTATGTGCCAGCAAACAGGAACAGTAAGGATAATACAAAACGGGCTTGTGGTCACAGGCAATGGGTCGATAACAATTGGGCAAAGCAGACAAAAACAGAATCCGAAAACGAAAGTTGAAAGACTAAAACCCAAAACGGGTTGAAAAATTGCCGTTCAAAACAAGACAGATGGGTAAAGTGGAATGAACTGACAGGGTGACTATGGTGTGCATTGAGGGTACTAAGATACGGAAACGTATTGTTACAAGCACATCGACAAAAAACAAAAGAGTGAAAACATGGAACCTGACATAATGGTTATTTATTTTACCGTATTTATTGATATATCAATGAACTACCTCACCAGATCTGAAGTTTTGCCAAAGCCTTTCCCCAGCCAGCTTGAGGAAGGCTTTGCCAAAATATTGGCTCAGATGTGGTCGTTCATTGATATATGAATAAATTAATTAAATAATTAAGATTTTTTTGTGTGTGCCCCAGATATTACTGTTTCTTCAGTTGTCACACACTTGATGTCATATACAAAATAAGTGTTCTACACTTCTGGTTTCTATATCTTCAATTAGCATTCAATCATTATGAATTTATAGTCATGCTGTTGTTTATACTGCAGACTGGAGACCTGAGACTTAACTCGGACTTGCATTTGATGACTTGTGAACATCTCTGACACACACACACACACACACACACACTCACACCATCTCACTCGCTTACACACATAGTCACTGAGCCACCATGAAAAGGGGACTTTTTGGAGCATTGCTCACCCACATACCACGCTAATTCATGAGGGCTGGATTCTGCCCCCAAAATCAGCCCCATTTTCAAATCCATTACATTACATTACATTATTGGCATTTGGCAGACGCTCTTATCCAGAGTGACATACAGTTGATTAGACTAAGCAGGAGACAATCCTCCTCTGGAGCAATGCAGGGCTAAAGGCCTTGCTCAAGGGCCCAACGGCTGTGCAGATCTTATTGTGGCTACACCACAATTAGAACCACTGACCTTGCGTGTCCCAGTCATATACCTTAACCACTACGCTACAGGCCGCCCCATATTCCCACCTCTCTTGCCCGTGGCCATTATCAAGGAAGCACTTGTTCCTGTCTGAGAAGCCAGGGAACCCATTATGAACACAGATCTCCCATAACACTTCTTTCTGGGCTCACCACCTGCAGGGGTCGGCATCGGAGTCGGGTGCTTTGCCCAACAGGCAGTGGGCAAAGGCGGGGATCCGGGCGAGCTGATCCTCGGCGTCGCAGACTGGTTCTGGGGACGTGGAATGTCACCTATCTGGCGGGGAAAGAACCGGAGCTAGTGCAGGAGGCGGAGTGGTACCAATTAAATATAGTTGGGCTCACCTCCACGCACAGCACTGGTTCCGGAACCAAACTCATGGAGAGGGGCTGGACTCTGTTCTTTTCTGGAGTTGCTCAGGGTGAGAGGTGCTGGGCGGGTGTGGGGATACTCACAAGCCACCAGCTGAGCGCCACTGTGTTGGAGTTCCACCTGGGGAACGAGAGGGTTGCCTCTCTGCGACTATGTGTTGCTGGGGGGAAAGCTCTGACTGTCATTTGTGCTTATGCACCAAACGGCAGTTCAGAGTATCCGGCCTTCTTGGAGTCACTGGGCGGCATCCTGGAAAGGGTGCCACCCAGAGACTCCATAGTTCTGCTGGGCGACTTCAACACTCATGTGGGCAATGACGGAGAAACCTGGAAGGGGGTGATTGGGAGGAATGGCCTGCCCGATCTTAACCGGAGCGATGTCTCTGTGCTGGTCATGGATTGTCAATAACAGACTCCATGTTCAAGCATAGGGTTGCTCATAAGTGTACTTGGTACCAGAGCACCTTAGGCCAAAGATCAATGATCGACTTTGTGGTCATATCATCGGCAGACGTATGTCTTGGACACTCAGGTGAAGAGAGGAGCAGAGCTGTCAACTGATCACCACCTGGTGGTGAGTTGGATCAAGTGGCCGGGGAGGCTGCCGGACAGACCCGGTAAACCCAAATGTGTAGTGAGGGTGAACTGGGAACGTCTGCCGGAGGCCCCTGTCCGGGTACCGGGTCGCCAGAAGGGCTGCGGCTTCGGCAGCCGCTAAAGCGAAGACCCGGGTATCGGGGAGGCTATGGAGAAGGACTTTCGGTTGGCCTCGAGGAAGTTCTGGCAAACCATCCAACGAAAGCAGGGCTTGTCTCAGGCTGTTTTCAGCAGGGGAGGAGAACTGCTGACCCGGAATGGGGATGTTGTCGGGCGGTGGAAAGAGCACCTTGAGAAGCTCCTGAACCCGAACAACACGTCCTCTGTGGAAGAGGCAGAGCCCGAAGACTCCGGGGGACCGGAGGGTATGCTCCAATTATCGGGATATCACACTCCTCAGCTTTCCCGGGAAAGTTTACTCTAGGGTGCTGGAAAGGAGGCTCCGACTGACGGTCGAACCTCGGATTCAGGAGGAGCAATGTCACTTCCGTCCTGGTCAAGGAACAGTGGACCAGCTCTTTACCTTGGCGGGGTTGCTGGCGGGGTCATGGGAGTTTGCCCATCCAGTCCACATGTGCTTTGTGGACTTGGAGAAGGCTTTTGACCGTGTCCCCCGGGGAACCCTGTGGGGGGTACTGCGGGAGTATGGGGTACTGGGGCCGTTGTTACGAGCCATCCGGTCCCTGTATAACCAAAGTGAGAGCTGTGTCCGCATCCTCGGCACAAAGACAAGCACGTTTCCAGTGGGTGTTGGACTCCACCAAGGTTGCCCCTTGTCACCGGTCCTGTTTGTGATATTCATGGACAGGATCTCAAGGCGCAGCCTAGGTGAGGAGTGTGTCCGTGGTTTGCAACTGAGTGTGAAGCGGCCGGGATGAGAGTCAGTACCTCCAAGTCCGAGGCCATGGTTCTCTGCTAGAAAATGGTGGATTGCTCCCTCTGGGTTGGGAACGAGTCATTGCCCCAAGTGAAGGAGTTCAAGTATCTCGGGGTCTTGTTTACGAGTGAGGGTAGAAGGGAGCGTGAGATCGACTGGCGGATCAGTGCAGCGTCAGCAGTAATACGGGCGTTGCACCAGACCGTCGTGGTGAAGAGGGAGCTGAGCCGGAAGGCAAAGCTCTCGATTTACCGGTCGATCTACATCCCAACCCTCCCCTATGGTCACAAGCTTTGGGTAGTGACCGAAAGAATGAGATTGCGTATACAAGCGGCCAAAATGAGCTTCCTCCGTAGGGTGGCTGGGCTCAGCCTTAGAGATAGGGTGAGGAGCTTGGACATCAGGAGGGAGCTCGGAGTAGAGCTGCTGCTCCTTTGCATCGAAAGGAGGAGGTTGGAGGTTTTCCGGGCTGGTCCAACTGGGCGGAGACCCCAAGGTAGACCCAGATCCCGCTGGAGAGATTATATATCTCTCCTGGCCTGGGAACGCCTCGGGATCCCCCAGGAGGAGCTGGAATGCGTTGCTCGGGAGAGGGACGCCTGGAATACCCAGTTTAGCACTGCCATTGCGACTCGACTCCGGATAAGCGGGTGAAAATGGATGGATGGATGGAGCAGATAAAAAACCTTTTCACATTTCAACCAAATTACGGTTAATGTGGCATTTTCATTTGGAGAAAAAATTAATGTTTGAGAAAACTGTACTGTATGAGGGGTGGAATAAACAGAAATCACAAAATAAATGCTGAATGGATTAAACTGCGATTTAATTAAATGTTGTATCAATCGAAATTTAATAAATTAAATGTTGCAACAAAAACAGTTTTGGGTCACTGTCTTGCTGCAAGTTCCTCCCAATTAGTTTGGACACATTTCTCCATATGTTGGCAGACAGAATGTTTTTGTAGACTTCTGAATTCATCCTGCTGCGGCAAACATGAGTTACATCATCAATAAAGATGTGAGCCCACTCCAGAAGCAGCCATGGAATCCCAAGCTATGACACTTTCACAGATGATCTCATATGGTTTGGATCATGAGTAGATGCCTTCATTCTCCACACTTTGGCCTTTCCATCACATTCATAGAACTTAATCAACCAAGAGTAGATATTCAGAACTATTTATTGTTTAACCAATCAATCTAATATTGCCTGTAGTGTAGTGGTTAAGGCAGATGACTGGGCCCTCGGTGTAGCCACAATAAGATCCGTACAGCTGTTGGGCCCTTGAGCAAGGCACATTGCACCAGGGGAGGATTGTCTCCTGCTTAGTCTAATCAACTGTATGTCGCTCTGGATAAGAGTGTCTTTAATGTAATGTAATGTCATTAATGTAATCTAACAGGACACCTCTGGGCAAAAAGAAACACCTGTCAGTCATAAAAGAGTGGAGAAAGGAACAGCCCATGCTCCAAAGCATACCCCTCATCTGTGAAATATGGAGGGGGTAGTGTGGCTGCCTCTGGACCAGGCTTATTGATGGTGTAATAAAGGATGGTAGCAGTAGGATGTCTGGCTGTTTACAATTCTCCAACCTCATTGGCCAGTGCTTTATCCAGCTGTAAAACAATGCCCCTAAACACACTGGTTGTGTACCCAAGTTGGAAAGTTTTGGACTGGCCAAGTCAGTCATCTGACTTAAATCCAGTCTTGGGGAAGAGGAACCAGAAGACAGAGTAGGTCAATAGGTCGCAGACGTGATGCAGTTATTTAAAGGATACAGTTTACAGAACGAAATATTTGACTGTATTGCTCTGATTTAGCTGTTTGGTTAATCTGTTCATCTCTGAGAGAGAGAGAGAGAGAGAGAGAGAGTGAGAGTGAGGGAGAGAGAGAGGAAGGAGAGAGAGAGAGAGGCCCTCAGTATCATTGTTCTTAAAATGGACGGGAAGACACTGTTGAGGATGGAACCTGTCCATCCAGATTTCCCTGTTGTGAAAGTTTGCTTGATGTTTGCAAAACCCTCACCCCGTGAAATTCCTCCCCCGGGCCAGCCTCTCCTTGCTCTGCAAACTAAGGACATAAGGAGAGTTTCAATAATATCAGTATTATCAAACATTACCTAAAGTATCGCAACATGGTTCTGCAAAAACACAAATACATGCACACAATCACATGTGTGCACACATACATATTCAGTCATCCACCTCACTGTTATGTAATATGCTGCTACTAAATTAATTCAAATTTAAAATTCAAAATGTTATACTTTGAAAGCGGAAAATTCAGACAGCAAATGTGTCCGAACTGCACAACTTATCTGAATGGAGCTTATTGTGTGGGTTTGAGAATATCAGTTTATGTTCTAGGAAAGGAGCTATAAATTAGTCCACCTTTTTTATCTTGTAAAATATTTGTTCTCGTCTTTAATTTAAAACCAACAACAAAACCAACCAAACAGACAAAGAAAGATGTAAGATGTCTACCTCTGTGTGATTTTGGGATTGACAGCTTTATGCTTGCAATTCAAATATTTTATCAATTATGAGACAATAGTAATAAGTGCAGTGCATTAATGTGAGACTGTGTTTCTGCCCCATTTTGGTTCTGTTCTCTGGTACACAGACTGAGGCCCTCTGCAGACACACTAGGTGTCACTGTTGTGGCTGGTTGAAATGATTCTCTTACAGAGAGTCTCCCAAGGCAAACTGCAAATTAAATGTGTATGGGAGAGGAAGATGACTGTAACGGTTATGTCATTTTCTCATTACAGCGCAAACTTACAGGGATGAATTAGATTTACACATTATCCAATCATGCAGCTACATATTTTCCTAATGAAATTCGGGTTAACATCCCTGCTCTAGGGGTTAAACAGTAACACTACATTCAAGACTTGAACCATAGACTGTGGAAAAAATATGGACCAGGGTTTGTTGTACAGGCAAACAGGAATGTAATAGACAAAGCAGTTTGCAGTCAGTAAACCACACATACCTGTATACCATTTACTTCACAATATGCACACACAACATTTTCACAACAGTGTGCTAACACACATTCTCTACTTTCACGTTTCAAACACACTAAACTAATTTTACAATTCCAAATCACTGTTCTGTCAGACAGGTCCCTCAGTTAATGGCATGGTCTAGCATGTCTGTTGGAACATTTTAGTCTATAATTGCAGAGTCTTATGCTTGCAGCTATATTTCATAAATGTTATGTCATTGTTTTGTGAACAAAAAGTCATCATTCGAATAATGAGTCACTTCAAAAGAGGGAGAGTCTTTATTGAGGCAAATGTTCTTTTTCTCCAGATGGTCTTCTCAGTGACAGTAACATGTAAGGACAATATAACATAAGAAATGACAATTTGGCAGCAACACAAAGGAATAACTCTTCAGCCAGATCATAAATTCATAAGATTATAAAGAGAACGATGTTATCTCCTTCATGCACATTTCTGAAGCAGATTACGTTTAGTAGTTACGTTTTGCATAGTTTTGGTAGTTTAGTCACCCCCTTTTTTATAGCCAGTTTTCTAAAAACTTGATGTTTAAAAGTGTATTGTTGTTTGGGCATGTCACAGTGTGTTAAAATAAAAATTGATTGGGAAATAAGAAGCAGCATAAACACTGTTAGAAGAGGCAAATACGCCTGTCTCCAATGAAAGGCAAAATACTTCTCACCTCACCTCCAAGGTGACCTGTTTGAATGCCATTAAATTGCGTCCTTCCTAACTTTCTTTCTCAAAGAAGCCCCTGGGCCCCAGCCCCTGTGCCGGGCCCTGAGTGAAGCTCCATGGGGGCTGGTTCTGCCCCAGAGCAGGGTGCTTTTGCAGGGTTGTCATCTGCATGTGAAATGTGTGCTCCACTCAGCAGTATCGGAGGGTCTGGCTTTCAGTGGCTCTACATGTTCACCAGCTCTGTTTTATAAGTGTGTTAGTGTCACTGCAGCAACTCTGTGCTAAAGTAGGGACTGAGTGGTAAGTGTCAGACCTGACTCCATGGCCAGTCATCAATCATCCTCTGACAGGCATGTTTTTGGTTTTGTCTCTCTTTCTTCCAGCTGAATGAACAGCCTTTATTTAACGCATAAAGTCAAACTGTGGCCAGACCGCAAGGACAAGCCTAGAGTTGTCTGTGGGTGCAGGCATTCACAGCTGCCAATTAAACTAATTTCCATAATAGCCAGAGGGCATGGTAAATACAATGCATTTTTAATAACTGTGATATAAACATGTGGAAAGCTTTCACGTGTGTGTTGTTTTTTAAATCATATTTACAGATTTTGCTCTTACACACATGCACCTTTCATTTTAGACCACACACTGTTTCATAGTAAAAGATTTCTACAGAACATTTACATTACTGCAGAACATTGAGATACTCAGGTTTTGTTGATAATGTAACTCACTTTCATGACTTCAAAAAACATGTAAAATTAAATATATTTTAACTACGCTTGTGAGTTGTTAAAGTCAAGACATTTTTCTGGATTCTCTTGAAATGCTTAAACAAGCAGAATATAGTGAAATATGACAGTGAAGTGATATGTTAATCCTTTTATTTAACATTGATCTTATACAAAGCCTGGTTGTAAAAAGTAACAGTTCTGACTTTTTTATTTCTTTCTCTCCTACATTGCAGTGATGAGTTTTATCTACCGCAAATAATCTGACACGGGAGTCATCTCGGTTAACAAGTCTATGTATGAGGTTTAAATGTAACAATTTAATAATTCATCATAAAGTCTTTTACTACCTGTGAATTATACCACAGCTACTTGTTTGGAAATGGTATGCAGTAAATCAGAGGCCACACTTTAATGTAAATACGCATACTCGGTCATGTTGCAGAGGAATAATAAATCGCATCAGTTTTATGTTCTAGATACAACAGCACTGCAGTCAGTTTCAAGCAGGTTATTTATTACACTCATTACTGAATGGAGGCTCCTCTCATCTGAGCTAAACCCTTCATTTTAACTCAGATCTTTCAGTTTCTCTCTCACATGAGGTTGAAACCTCAGTTTTGGCTGATTGTTTCTGGCTATGGTCTATTGGATCTAGAGCAGGTACTGTAACATGATGTTCTTGATGAACTTGATGTTCTTGTGTCCATTCCTTCCCTAGTCCCACAATGACAGCAATGTATTTTTGCCATTTTGCCTTTTATTGGGGGCCCAAGCAGTGTATTGCAGGCTTCAGAATATTTCTGTATGTATGTGCGAAGACACATTGGCACTGGTCATGACAGGGGTCCCAATGCACTGGTGATGGAAAACGTTCCTCTTTACGCCTGTGTGCTGCTCCTCTCGTCCCCACTCTCAGGATTAATTAAATAATACCACAGGCCAGGTACGCCACCTGCCACATCACTCACTGCACCAGACTTTCACCAGAAAGGAGAGACAGGTGTGTGTGTGTGTGTGTGTGTGTGTGTGTGTGTGTGCGTCTGCATATGCATGTGTGTCTGTCTGTGTGTGTGTGTGTGTGTGTGTGTGTGTTTCTAACTGGAGCAATTAAGATGCCAATTGTATTCAGCATTTTGTTTGCTAGATCCTACTGGTATACTTTCTGCTACTAAAGTCAAGGACATCAGAATACAACTGAAATATATTTGGGACCTTAAAATGTATTTTGTAAGCATGGACCTAAATAATGAACCTCCGCTCTCTATCAACCTCCTCCCTTGCCCCCAGAGTCACCGCTTCCCTCCCTTCCCATCCTTCTCCAAACTACCCACTGATTCCGCATCTTCCGTGCTGCTTTCCTCTCTCTCCTCAGCCCTCGACTCTCTCTGTCCTCTTGTCTCCCGGCCTGCTCGATCCTCCCCTCCCAGCCCATGGGTTTCTGACCTACGTTCCTCCAGGCCCAGCCTACGTGCAGCTGAGAGGAAGTGGAGGAAATCAAAAGACTCATCGGACCTGTCTTCCTACCAGTCTCTCCTGGCGGAATTCTCCTCCGCTATCACCACTGCCAAAAGAAATTACTTCCAAACAAAAATCCAGAACTCCACTTCTAACCCTCGTCAACTGTTCTCCATTTTCTCCTCTCTCCTCAGCACACCTCCCCCACCATCTCAGTCCTCACTCACTGCTGATGACTTTGCGGTATTTTTTGACGAGAAGGTTGCAGATATCCGCAGGACCTTTGCGACCACCACCACTTCTATGCCTGCCTCCATTTCTGTGTCTGCCCCCTGTTTCTCCTCTTTCTGTCCCCTTACAGATGCTGATGTGTCTCTCTTTCAGGCAATCACGCCTGACATCCTCTCGTTTGTCACCTCCCTTGTTAACTGTCCTCTGGCTGCTTCATTCAAGAGGGCCTACATCACCCCGCTCCTAAAGAAACCCACTCTAGGCCCCTCCTGCATTCAAAACTACCATCCGGTATCTCTCCTTCCTTTTCTATCCAAATCCATTGAATGAGCCGCCTCCAACCAACTCTCTTCCTTCCTCTCTCAGAATAACCTGCTGGACCCCCACCAGTCAGGCTTCAGACCTAGCCACTCGACGGAGACTGCACTCCTCTCTGTCAACGAGTCCCTTCAGGCTGCATGAGCAACCTCTCTCTCCTCTGTCCTGATCCTTCTTGACCTCTCTGCGGCGTTCGACACAGTTCAACCACTCCATCCTCTTAGCCTCCCTGGCATCTACAGGGATCTGTGGCATAGCCTTAGAGTGGCCATCAGACCCCTACAACTCATCCAGAATGCTGCAGCCCGTCTGGTATTCAATGTTCCCAGACATTCACATGTCACCCCCCTGCTCAGCAACCTCCACTGGCTGCCTGTTATGGCTCGCATCAAATTTAAAACTTTGGTGCTCGCATACCAGGCAGTTAAAGGATCAGCCCCTGTATATATTCAATCCCTTATCAAGATCTATACACCAACAAGACCCCTCCGTTCTGCCACTTCGTGCCGTCTGGGGCCTCCCCCTCGCCACACCTGCACTTCACGCTTACGACTGCTGTCTGTCCTGGTCCCACGGTGGAGGAATGACCTCCCGGGGGATGTCAGAACGGCAGAGTCTCTGACCTCCTTCAAGCGCAGACTGAAGACCCATCTCTTCAGGCTACACCTTTCCCTCCCCAACTCACAATCACCGTGATTAGCCTTAGACCATAATGGCACTTATGTATAGATATCGTTACTTGTATAGGTATTGTTGTTTTTATTGGCTGTTGTATTGTTGTATTCTAGCTGCCAACTGTGGTATGCTAGTTTGAAAGTTGATTGTACTCTTCAAGGGTTCTGAATTTCTGTGTGTTTACACTAGGACTCGGAACTGTACTGTCCTCTCAGGTCCACTTTTGCACTTGTTCTTGTGTTTGATTTGCACTTTGTTGTACGTCCCTCTGGATAAGAGCGTCTGCTAAATGCCACGTAATGTAATGTAATGTAATGTAATGCTATAAGCTCCATGTGGCCCACACTGTCATGCTATAAGCACCATGTGGCCACACTGTCATGCTATAAGCACCGTGTAACCCACACTGTCATGCTATAAGCCCAGTGTGACCCACACTGTAATGCTATAAGAAAATGTGGCCAGGGGAAGGAATTAAGAGATTGGCAAACTGACATGGAGATCTCCAAAGACTGGATGAGGGGTAGACCTGCAAGCCCAACCAATGACTCCAATATCTTCAATTAGTTGGCTTCGCATTTCATGTTACCCAACACAAAATGTGGCTTATTCTTATCTATTTTCAGCTTGTGTCAGATTTCAGTGCTTCAATAGTATTATTTGCTGTCATTCGCTGTCAAGTCATTTTTAATATTTTGTTACGAGTATAATGTCCGTAGTTTCATAACTTCATCACTCCATGGGGTGTCCGGGAAGGGGTTCACATATCATCCCTTCCTAAGCACGTAAGTCTACGTGTGCCACACGTTTCTCCTGTAGTTGCATTCTACACGTAAGTCTACATGTGCCACATGTTTATCCTGTAACTGCGTTCTACACGTCAGTCTACGAGTGCCACACATTTCTCCTGTAGCTGCGTTCTACATTGCGCCTGAGACGGGTCCGTGGGGGTTGGACCCAAAATGCACGACTCAGAAACAATAGTAATAGAAAGACCCCTCAGGGCTTTATTCGGGACGAATCCCAGGAGAGTAGTCAACACAAGCAAAGTCCATACACGTAGATCCAGCCAAACAAAAAGTAAACAAACAAAAAGCACGGTGCCGAGGGAAGAGGCAAACTCGTAGTCGGTAGACGTGCAGGGAGGTCCGGTAGCAGGAGAGCTGTCAGCGGGGCAGATGAACAGACGGACAGCAGGCAGAGGCGTAGTCGTGGGCGAAGCGGGAGTCGAAACCATGAAACAATCAGCGAAGCAAAAGTACAAAAACGGTAGGCGAGGACGTAGTCAAAAAACAAACGATGGTCACAAAACAGAAATCAATAAACAATGGTCGGTAACAGGCTTGGATCGTAACGTGTAATCAATGGTGGTAAATGCTCAAGAGTTGCGTGGTAAACAGAGGCAGACAATTTCGCGAAGAACAGTTGCGCGACTGGGCTATAAATGCGGGTGTAGACAGGTGCAGACAATTAGTTAGAGCGTAGCAAGGAAATGGAAAACATGTGCGATGGATGACAAGTTTAACAAGGAGATTAGTAATCGTTAGTAATAAACCTATCCTGCCCTAGCATTAGTAAATTAGTAAATGACATGCACGAGAAACGTAAGGTAACATGAACACATGATTAGTTTGTTAGTTTCTACCCAATCCTGATCTAGCGTTAGTAGTTTTAGTAAATAGACAAATGGAAACAATTAGGGAGTGAATGACAGAAGGAGAGAGAGAGAAAAGGCGGAACGCAAGGTTTGCGGAAAAACATGTAAAAGTGTATGCATAAACCGTGACCAGTTAACGTAACAATAAACATAAATCAAAACATGACACAAAGCGAAACTAAGACGATAATCACTCAACATAACCAGGAAATATAAACGTACGAAAACATAACTAGACATGACAAGAAAATAAATCGTAACGAGACATAACTAAACATGACAAGAAAATAAATCGTAACGAGACATAACTAAACATGACAAGAAAATAAATCGTAACGAAACATAACTAAACAACAAGACGAACCTAGACTGACATAATACATGATAAGACAATACAAGACTAATACAAAATGAATAAACATAAAACATGGCGAGACAGACCTGAAACGTGACGGCGCCAAGATTAAAGAATTAAAAAAAAAAAAAAAAAAAAAAAACCTGATGATCAAATAGGCCCTGGTCCTCATCTTTGTTGTGCAGGTAGCAGTTGAAATTGTACTTCCCTCTAGGGTCTTTCAGCGTACTTATCCCTGGTTATGGGTAGGCACTTTGCACTTTGTTACATTAATGGCATTTGGCAGACGCTATTATCCAGAGCAACGTACAGTTGGTTAAATTAATCAGGAGACAATCCTCCCCTGGAGCAATGCAGGGTTAAGGGTCTTGCTCAAGGGCCCAACGGCTGTGCGGATCTTATTGTGGCTACACCGGGGATCAAACCACCGACCTTGTGTGTCCCAGTCATGTACCTCAACCACTACGCTACAGGCCGCCCACAGTATGTCGCTCTGGATAAGAGCGTCTGCCAAATGCCATTACTGTAATAATGTAATTTACAATGGGCCACATGCAAGAACCTCAGCTCATACGGGTGCCATGTCAGATTCAACAAACTTTAGACAGCTGTCCTAAATGTATATATGTATATAAATGTATACAATGTATATAATACAGGATATATGGAAATTAAGACATTATAATACAGGATATACAGAAATTAAGACATTATAATAATAAAGGATATACGGAAATAAAGGATATACGGAAATGAAGATGTTATAATACAGGATATACGGTGCTGTGGGGGGGATAGATGGGCAATAGTCCAAGTTCGGTGTGCCAGGCGAGCTGCGCTGACATGCATTGCAAGGCTCTTGTTTCCAAGAGAAAATTGGTTCTCTTAAAACACTAATTTTTTAAAGAGATTTAAGTGACTTAAGAACAAATCTGTTCATCTGAGTAGTTCTTGTATGAGGTCCATTGTTATTTATGTTCGCTGTTCTTTATGAATTTCTAATTCAGAGAATGTCCTGTGAAGGCCCAGCAGGACTGAAATGAAACAAAACACTGCCAGCCCAAAATTAGATGATTTTTCGGAATCATTTGAACCTGTGTAAAAAGCATGCGGTCAGAAAACTGGCTGATAACTACTGCAGAGGCCGTGCTGGTAGTCAGGGGAACCAGAACCAGAATGTTGCAGATTTACCCAATAGAGACACTGTTTCAGTTCCTTAGCAGAAAGAGTTTAGTAATCTGGGATATTGAATATAAGATATATACAGTACTAACAGTATATATGATAATGTATGAATAGTAAACCATCAGTAAATTTCTGTAGACATCCCACTGTGTAAATGGATAGGCTATGAGAATTATTTCATAAGCATCTGAAAATAAATTATGTTGTGTTAAACAGTTTTTTCCTGATGGTACCTGCTCATGAAGGGAGCACTTGGGTAAGCTGTGTTGAAAGAAATCTAAGCTGCTAATGACATGGCTTGTGAAAATATTCACAGTTCATTTAGCTTGATGACAACTGCCTCCCCTGTTCCTCCTCGGGAAACTGTTTCATGTATCAGTCATACTTCAAGTGGTAATCTGCGAGGGACATGCTATCAAAACAAAGTTTGTTTCCGAGACAAAGTTTTGTCTCCTAATGCACCGCAAAGTGCTCAAAGCTGCCTGCTGCGGAAGGCTGTCCTCGCTGTCAGAGTTCAACGCTAGAATAAAAGGGCTTGTGTGTTGAGCTGAAAATGATGGTGCATAAAATGGTAATAATTCCCAACGTTACTTATATAACTGTTGTGGCATACAGGTCAGATAACTGTACAGCACATTTCAACCATTAATTGCTTGTTTCTATGCATTGGCATTTGGCAGACGCTCTTATCCATAGCGACATACAGTTGATTAGACTAAGCAGGAGCAATGCAGGGTTAAGGCCCTTGCTCAAGGGCCCAACGGCTGTGCGGATCTTAATGTGGCTACACTGGGATTCAAACCCCAAACCTTGCCTAGCCCAGTCATTTACCTTAACCACTTAAGGCCGTTTCTACACTAAGATTCCTTCTTTTACAAAACACATGCACTGGCAAATAAACATCCAGATGGTATCATTATCATTGAGTTAATACCCACAGTCAAAGGTCATACATTTGTTCTATCAGCAAGTCTGAACAGACAGTTCAACCTAATGGCAAAGTGGCCATAACCTTAAATAACAATTTAAATTTAAAATGAAATGTGTAGAGTAACTCATAAAAGGAGCATTCCCAAACACAAATTAATTTCCACTTAATGACAAACTTTGCTTTGAGTACAATTTATGGATTTGTTTATGCCATTAAGCAGACAAAATAAAGATGGTATTTATTGCTGTATTTCTGTCTTTTTTATCATATTGTACTGCATAACAGTGCGCATTTAATAATAATAATAATAATAATAATAATAATAATAAAAGTACATTTATAATACAACATTATGACCATTAACAGTTAGACCATTAAGCAAATAACATATACAATACAGCCAATACAATTTCAACTGCATTGTATGGTGAAGAACATTTCTTTAATATCGAATATCATCGTTACATAAATACTAAGCAGTTTGTTGTTGAATCCTATTCTACAGACAAGGGTATGAATGCAGTTAATATACAGTCAGGTCCATAAATATTGGGACATCGACACAATTCTCCTCTTTTTGGCTCTATACACCACCACAATGGATTTTAAATGAAACGAACAAGATATGCTTTAACTGCAGACTTTCAGCTTTAATTTGAGGGTATTTACATCCAAATCAGGTGAACGGTGGAGGAATTACAACAGTTTCTATATGGGCCTCCCACTTTTTAAGGGACCAAAAGTAATGGGACAATTGGGTGCTCAGCTGTTCCATGGCCAGGTGTGTGTTATTCCTTCATTATCTCATTTACAAGGAGCAGATAAAAGGTCTAGAGTTCATTTCAAGTGTGCTATTTCCATTTGGAATCTGTTGCTGTCAACTCTCAATGTGAGATCCAAAGAGCTGTCACTATCAGTAAAGCAAGCCATCATTAGGCTGAAAAATCAAAACAAACCCATCAGAGAGATAGCAAAAACATTAGGTGTGGCCAAATCAACTGAAAGAACGCACCGGTGAGCTCAGCAACACCAAAAGACCCGGAAGACCACGGAAAACAACTGTGGTGGATGACAGAAGAATTCTTTCCCTGGTGAAGAAAAACCCCTTCACAACAGTTGGCCGGATCAAAAACACTCTCCAGGAGGTAGGTGTATGTGTGTCAAAGTCAACAATCAAGAGAAGAGTTCGCCAGAGTGAATACATAGGGTTCACCACAAGACGTAAACCATTGGTGAGGCTCAAAAACAGGAAGACCAGATTAGAGTTTGCCAAACAACATCTAAAAAAGCCTTTACAGTTCTGGAACAACATCCTATGGACAGATGAGACAAAGATAAACTTGTACCAGAATGATGGGAAGAGAAGAGTATGGAGAAGGAAAGGAACTGCTCATGATCCAAAACATACCACCTCATCAGTGAAGCATGGTGGTGGTAGTGTCATGGCGTGGGCATGTATGGCTGCCAATGGAACTGGTTCCCTTGTATTTATTGATGATGTGACTGCTGACAAAAGCAGCAGGATGAATTCTGAAGTGTTTCGGGCAATATTATCTGCTCATATTCAGCCAAGTGCTTCAGAACTCATTGGACGGCGCTTCACAGTGCAGATGGACAATGACCCGAAGCATACTGCGAAAGCAACCAAAGAGTTTTTTAAAGCAAAGAAGTTGAATGTTATGCAATGGCCAAGTCGATCACCTGACCTGAATCCGATTGAACATGCATTTCACTTGCTGAAGAGAAAACTGAAGGGAAAATGCCCCAAGAGCAAGCAGGAACTGAAGACAGTTGCAGTAGAGGCCTGGCAGAGCATCACCAGGGATGAAACCCAGCGTCTGGTGATGTCTATGCGTTCCAGACTTCAGGCTGTAATTGATTGCAAAGGATTTGCAACCAAGTATTAAAAAGTGAAAGTTTTATTTTTGATTGTTAGTTTGTCCCATTACTTTTGATCCCTTAAAAAGTGGGAGGCACATAGGTAATTCCTACATCGTTCACCTGATTTGGATGTAAATACCCTCAAATTAAAATACCTTGCAGTTAAAGCACATCTTGTTTGTTTCATTTCAAATCCATTGTGGTGGTGTATAGAGGCAAAAAGATGAGAATTGTGTCGATGTCCCAATATTTATGGACCTGACTGTACTTGTATCAGGTCACAGATGATGTCGCGAATTAGAACGCCAATATGGATTGTGCTGTTGTACTAGCTTAAACTTTGGGTGCAAAACTCTGTTGTCCTTCATATGCCAATGATTGTACTCAGGCTATGGAAAGCAGCTCACGGTCTAATAGTGAAGTTGAGTGCTGCATTTATCATTACAGTGTGATTTTGATAATATTCCGTCCCATTCATTTTGTTGGAGCTGTCACAACAAATGATATCCCCCTTACAAAACGTATCCCCTCAGGGGTCACGTTTCCGGTTTCCGGTTATGTTCCCCTCATGCGTAACTTAGCGTCATGAGTTAGCGTCAAGTCGACAGTGTGGTTGCCAAGCTTTATCTGTTGGTTGCTATGATGCGATCCATAAGATACATTCCCCTGATGCGTACAGTAGCGTCAACTGGCTATCGTGTCTTTTTGTGAACGGCATACACTTCGTCATTACTCTGTCAATAAGCATTTATTTAGTCCAGTGTATGTAAGTTAGCGAAACATCTAAAGTGCCAATTTCCCTACAGTTTAAGATAGCGATAGAGATAGCTAGTACACATCTCTCGGTGGACTAATATCAGTACCGCTAGCTAGTTAGTGAAACGGACAGCAAACCATTCGGCAATAAATATATGTACAGAAGTAGATAAGCATGACATAGGTTGATATATTTAAGTTAGCTCCCTAGCTAGCAGAAATATCTAGCTAGCGAGACAGCCAGACGGATAGCTCGCTTGCTAACTAGGAAGATAAGCCATAGCTGTTTTTTATTCCTAGCTGGCTAGGGATCTTTCTATCTAGCTAGCTTGATGTAGGTTCAATGTATCGTGGTTCAATGTATATAAAGAATCGAGATATTATATATGAAGTACTACATATTCACAAAAGCATCGCCAGCTTGCCGATGCAGAGCCGATTACACACAGCAGTAAACAAATATGATTGACGTCATTGCAGAGACGGAACCGGAAACTTGACTGTTAAGTGATAAGTTTTGTAAGGGGGATAGAATTTGTTGTGACAGAACCTTGCCCTCTTTCTCCCTTCTAAGCTCTTTGAACTATGTACATGTTATCCTCCTAACTTAAAGCTTAAACCTAGGTTTTGTGGTTAAGACACTGTTGTCCGAGCAACAGTTGTCCGAGCAACAAGCCCATCTATTTTCCACCAGGGTTGTCCGCATTCTGAGAAAAAGACACAGAAATCCATGTTTAAAACTTTTTATCTGAGTTGTGTATATAAAAAAAAAATTGATGTTTGTTTCCCTCTGGCGAGTATTTTGGTACTGTATTTACTTCGGGAAAATTTTCAGCTCTTTCATGATAATGCAAGCTTCATGAAGAAAACTGGCACTGCTGCCCCCCTACTGTTGGAACCTGCAAATACGCTAACATAAGCCACCTGCTGGTGGTTGGGAGAACAACAGGTAATTACTGTGGAAAAAACTAAAAATCTGCTGCTGTCCGGAGGCAGAAGTGCCAAATGAAACATGAAACCACTGTACCACGTCATTCTACTGTCAATATGTGCTGCTAAGATGAAGCTGAGCTGTATAAGAATAGTAGTGTTTCGGCAGTGTTCCGGCTGTTCGTTTGACATGTTAGCATTGAGATGAATTGACTGAAGTTGGCCTTTGGTGCGACTCATCAGCTTTTAAGCAAACTCTCCTCCCGGGATCCATGTTTAACAGCCATCTCATTATCAAAGCCATAATAAATCCAGTTTTAATGAAAAGTGCTTAATGGGTCAAGAAAACATCATGATTAAAGCAATCCGCTTCGAGGAGCGATCTGTGTAAAGTGCGGGCAGTGCGATTGGCTGCAGGAGCAGGGGCACGGATTGGCTGCTGGAGCAGGGGCACGGTTTGGCTGCAGGTGCACAGATTGGCTGCAGGTGCAGGGGCACGGATTGGCTGCAGGTGCAGGGGCACGGATTGGCTGCAGGTGCAGGAGCACGGTTTGGCTGCAGGAGCAGGGGCATGGTCCTCTCGATTGCAGGTCATATCCTGATTGCCTCAGATGCTGGAGAGAAGGGCGGTTACTGGTGATCCTCTCTGGTGATGAAGATGACACAGCTTTTGGGTTTTCCTCATGGACTGTAGTCCTGTGGGTCACATGAGCCTGAATGGCCTCCTCTCATTGGCTGGAGGGCTGAGCAATATATATAACAGAATCAGTGATTAATCACTGATATATCACATACAGTATACTGCAAAATTGTGTTTTATATTGTTACCTTGTGATTTTTCTTTCTTCTTTTTTTATTTGCAACATTTAACAATAGACATACCAGCTAGAACCACAGAATGCGTGCAATCTAGGCAAGTCATTGCAAGCTATGTTTCTCTCCTTTAAGGTACATGACCCTGTAGTGTAGTGGTTAAGGTACATGACCCTGTAGCGTAGTGGTTAAGGTACATGACCCTGTAGCGTAGTGGTTAAGGTACATGACCCTGTAGCGTAATGGTTAAGGTACATGACCCTGTAGCGTAGTGGTTAAGGTACATGACCCTGTAGTGTAGTGGTTAAGGTACATGACCCTGTAGCGTAGTGGTTAAGGTACATGACCCTGTAGAGTAGTGGTTAAGGTACATGACCCTGTAGCATAGTGGTTAATGTACATGACCCTGTAGCATAGTGGTTAAGGTACATGACCCTGTAGAGTAGTGGTTAAGGTACATGACCCTGTAGCGTAGTGGTTAAGGTACATGACTGTAGTGTAGTGGTTAAGGTACATGACTCTGTAGCATAGTGGTTAAGGTACATGACCCTGTAGCGTAGTGGTTAAGGTACATGACTGGGGCCCACAAGGTCGGCGGTTCAATCCCCGGTGTAGCCACAATAAGATCCACACAGCTGTTGGGCCCTTGAGCAAGGCCCTTAACCCTGCATTGCTCCAGGAGAGGATTGTCTCCTGCTTAGTGTATTCAACTGTACATCGCTCTGCATAAGAGCATCTGCCAAATGCCATTAATGTAATGTAATGCTAAAAAATATGAGTAGGCAGAATGTATTCATATACTGCCTTTAATCGCTTTTTTCCATTGCGGAAATAGCTTAAATGCATTTTGCCTTTAACAGAACATTGTTAGAAACAGCATGCTCAACTGGCATTGCTAAAATAATTAAAACATGGTTGTGTGTTTGTTTTGATCAGTTACCCTCCTAAACAACTATGGGAAAGGAACAGGGAAATACTTCTGCCAACCATACAAGTAAGTAGGCTTGGGAGAAATAAAATATGTCAGGGAAACAAAAATTGCCACCCAGGCTGGAAGATGCACAAATTTTGTAATGTACTGGATATGCCTTTACATGGGAGCCGGTACAAGGAATACACCACATGCAGTGAAGATATTTTGTCCACTAAACATGTGTTTTAACCCGGCTGTTTCTCAAAATGCTGATTGTGTAATGAGCTGTAGCCTTTGTAAATAAGATGTTAATTTCAGGCAGACTGGGACTCATTTCAGGCAGGCAGGGACTGGTTTCAGGCAGACTGGGACTGGTTTTGGGCAGACTGGGACTGGTTTTGGGCAGACTGGGACCAACACACTCTGGTCAGGCCACATTTTGCGCCGCAAGCTTCATTTACATAAATCTGGCCCTCAGTGATCACTTTATTAGGTAGACCTGTATACCAGAATGTTAATGCAAATATTTAATTAGCCAATCATGTGCCAGCAACTAAAGGCATAAAAGCATGCAGACATGGTCAAGAGGTTCAGCAGTTTTCCAGACCAAATGTCAGAATGGGGAAGAAATGTGATCGAAGTGACTTTGACCATGGAATGATTGTTGGTGCCACTGCTGATCTACTGGGATTTTCATGCACAACAGACTCTAGAGTGCAGAAAATGGTGTGAAAAACAAAAAATCATTGCTGTGGGCAAACCTGGTTGAATCTGACAGGAAGGTGACAGTAATGCAAATAACCAGGCATTATAACAGTGGTATGCAGAAGAGCATCTCTGAACATTACATTACATTAATGGCATTTGGCAGACGCTCTTATCCAGAGCGACGTACAACAAAGTGCAAAGTGCATACCCATAACCAGGGATAAGTGCACTGAGAGACCCTAGAGGGAAGTACAATTTCAACTGCTACCTGCACAACAAAGATAAGGACCAGGGCCTATTTGAATTTATTTATATATTTTTTCCTAATTGTAATACCGCAACAGGCAAATGTATGAACAAACCACTTACCTAGCCAAACACTGCTTACCTAGCCAAACTAAACAACCTGATACACAAGTAATTCACAGAAAGACAACAATTAAGGTTTACATGGAGGTAGGGAGGGACAGGGAGAGGTGCAGCTTGAAGAGGTGCGTCTTCAGTTTGCACTTGAATATGGGAAGAGATTCTACTGTTCTGACCTCAACGGGGAGTTTGTTCCACCACCGTGGAGCCAGAATAGACAGTAGTCGTGAGAACAAATACAATTGCATCAAACCTCGAAGTGGATAGGCTACAGCTGCAGAAGACTTAACCCTCTAAAGAGGTTCGGGTCTGTGGGACCCGTTTTCAATGTTTACTAAAATAAAAATGATACAACAAATATTTTTTTCAACCTTTGACTCATAACCCTTGGCTCATTTTCTGTGAAGAACATGTAAATTAACTCATTTTCATTGAGTACACACTGTGCACCCCCCTACACATTTACATTACATTACATTACATTAAATGGCATTTAGCAGACGCTCTTATCCAGAGCGACGTACAACAAAGTGCAAATCAAACACAAGAGCAAGTGCAAAAGTGGACCTGAGAGGACAGTACTGTTCCGTGTCCTAGTGTAAACATACAGAAATTCAGAACCCTTGAAGAGTACAATTAACTTTCAAACTAGCATACCACAGTTGGCAGCTAGAAGACAACAATACAACAGCCAATAAAAACAACAATACCTATACAAGTAACGATATCTATACATAAGTGCCATTACGGTCTAAGGCTAATCACGGTGATTGTGAGTTGGGGAGGGAAAGGTGTAGCCTGAAGAGATGGGTCTTCAGTCTGCGCTTGAAGGAGGTCAGAGACTCTGCTGTTCTGACATCAGGTCATTCCTCCACCGTGGGACCAGGGCAGACACCAGTCGTGAGCGTGAAGTGCAGGTGTGGCGAGGGGGAGGCCCCAGACGGAGGGGTCTTGTTGGTGTATAGGTCTTTATAAGGGATTGAATATATACAGGGGCTGAGCCTTTAACTGCCTGGTATGCGAGCACCAAAGTTTTAAATTTTATGCGAGACATAACAGGCAGCCAGTGGAGGTTGCTGAGCAGGGGGGTGACATGTGAATGTCTGGGAACATTGAATACCAGACGGGCTGCAGCATTCTGGATGAGTAGGGGTCTGATGGCAGATGCTGGAAGGCCAGCCAGCAGAGAATTGCAATAGTCCAGGCGGGACAGGACCATTGCTTGAACAAGGAGCTGAGAGGAGTAGGTGGTAAGAAAGGGTCGGATTCTCCGGATGTTGTACAGGAAGAACCTGCATGCCCGGGTCACCGTAGCGATGTTCTTGGAGAAGGATAGCCTGTTGTCCATCACGACTCCAAGGTTTCTTGCACTAGGGGATGAGGTCACTGTGGTATCCCCTAGTGAGATGGAGAAATCAGAGAAGGGAGAGGTTAAAGCAGGGATGAAGATCACCTCCGTCTTACCTTACCTGGGTTGAGCTTTAGATGGTGGTTGCCCATCCAGCTCTGGATGTCTCTCAGGCAGGCGGAGATACGGGTAGAGACCTGTGTGTCTGATGGGGGGAAGGAGAGAAAGAGTTGGGTGTCATCGGCATAACAATGATAGGAGATGCCATGAGCAGAGATAACGGGGCCAAGGGATCTTGTGTAGATGGAGAAGAGGAGGGGTCCGAGGACTGAGCCCTGGGGGACTCCTGTAACAAGGGGGCGAGGGGTTGACACTCCTCCAGCCCAGGACACCTGGGAGGACCGGCCAGAGAGATAAGATTGGATCCAATCTAAGGCTGTGCCTGTAGATGCCAGGGAGGCTAAGAGGATGGAGTGGTTGACCGTGTCGAACACCGCAGAGAGGTCAAGAAGGATCAGAACAGAGGAGAGAGAGGTTGCTCATGCAGCCTGAAGGGACTCGTTGACAGAGAGGAGTGCAGTCTCCGTCGAGTGGCCAGGTATGAAACCGGACTGGTGGGGGTCCAGCAGGTTATTCTGAGAGAGGAAGGAAGAGAGTTGGTTGGAGGCGGCTCGTTCAATGGATTTGGATAGAAAAGGAAGGAGAGATACCGGACGGTAGTTTTGAATGCAGGAGGGAGGGGTCTAGAGTGGGTTTCTAGAGAGGGGTGATGTAGGCCCTCTTGAATGATGAGGGAAAGCAGCCAGAGGACAGAGAGGAGTTAACAAGGGAGGTGACAAACGGGAGGATGTCAGGCGTGATTGCCTGAAAGAGGTTTGAGGGGATGGGGTCCAGGGCACAAGTAGTAGGGCGGTGGGAGAGCAGGAGGTGAGACACATCAACATCTGTAAGGGGACAGAAAGAGGAGAAACAGGCTACATTACATACAGGCTATTTGGGTCCACTGGACCCGAAGGTTATAAGTATGAGGTTTATATGTTTTATAAGTATAAGGTTTGCTGTGTACCTTTACCTGGTCTTCCTCCTATCTTGGACTATTGTGTGTGTTTGTGTTTGTGTGTGTGCGTGCGTGCATGCATGCATGCATGCTTGCCTGTGTGCGTGTGTACTTTCTCCTTTAGATTATTAGATTTAGATTTAGATCCACACTGTTAGACTGTGCCCCTCGTGTGGTGTGTAGATATTGTGTTCAATCAGGGCTGTTTGAGTAATGACTGGGTCTCTGAACTAAAGTCCAGTGAAAGGGCCCTCCAGTTTTTTATGACTGGACTGCATTTGCCCCCTCCTTGTGGCTGGGCCCCAAAAAGCTTTGCTGTTTTCCGCCTTATTGTGGGCATGTGTTCATTGTTAAATTTGTGTTCTGTATCCTAATTTCAATTTTATTTTAATCAATAAACACCAATATTGAAGATAGCCTTCTCTCCTTTATATTTGTTGAAGAAAAACATGATCTATTCCTCCCAGTTTTGATTATTATTGATTTGTTTGACCAAAATCACATTTCATCACAAAAAACGAATACTAATGAATGTGATTTACCAGGGGTAAATGGCACATATTAACCATATATGCTATATGTTATGGTCTATATTGCTTGTATTTAAGATAAGGTCAACATCTGTAAAGTATTTTTACATAAATTGTTATGACTGTATTGTTTTAAGACCCCAATAATGGTATGGGTCCACCAGACCCGCGAAAAGGTCCTGAGTAACAGAAATATGTCCGCCGCACAAGGGTTAATTAGGTATCAAGGCTCAGGCAGATGAACCAGATGCAACCAGGAAGTAAGCAGAATAGATATGTTTATTCAGCTCAGGGCAGATCAAACAGGCCTGCAGATCAATCAGACAGACACAGCAGGGATAATCAGAGGCGTGGTCAATGTCACAAGCGAGAGTCCAAACACAGTAGCAGCAGTTGCAGCAATAAGGCCAACACAATGCTAGGATACATAGCGATGAGTATTTGTAATCTAAGGAAGTTATACAATACCCTTGTTTGACCACAGAGTACTGTGTGTAGTTCTAGTTCTGAGGACTAGGACCATATTGATTCCATGTATAAAAGATAATAGCTATGAGAATAGATTTAAGATGCTTCATCTCTTTAAGCTTAGTAAAAGGAGACTTAGGGGAATGAACAATGTGAACTACAGGCAATTCTTCAGGGTGACTTCGGTTAGCAGAATGAGAGGGCACATATGGAAATTGGCAAATGATAATTCTGCACACATACTAGGAAGTATTTTTTCACACAGAGGGCCTCATTCATCAAACATGAGCCAAATGAAATTCACCATAAATCCATCGGAAATGCATATCCACAAATAATGTGGGATTTATCAAAGTTTTCAAATGTCAGTTTTTTCGCAGGAGCCATACAAACTTCATGAGTGGTCTCAGCTGTTTGTATTGTGCGCAGAAATGAAAAAGCACAGTTGAAAACTGTGTTTTGTTATTCAATTATTCAATTATTATTATTTTTTTTACTATATATATATATATTTAGATATATATATATATATATATATATATATATATATATATATATATATACATACATACATATACAGTACTGTGCAGAAGTCTTAGGCACCCTAGACTTTATTATATTTATATGTTTATTTTTATGTGTGTGTCAGTATAAAAGAACACATTTGAGATTTCCAAATATAAATTTTCCAAAAGATTTTATTTTACAGAGACATTTGATTTCATTTTAAAAGGTAACATATTACTGTAAGCAATTGACTACTTTTTACATAAAAAGTTGATCAAGGCTGTCTGAGATCAGAAGCAAGGAGCCAACCAAAGTCTGCAGAAGAACTGTGACAAGTTCTCCAACATGCTTGGAACAACCTCCCTGCTGATTGTCTTATAGAACTGCAGGACAGCGTTGGCCATCTCAGAGAAGTGATGCAGTTGCAGCCGAAGGGTGGTCACAAAAAAATATTGATTTGATTCAGTTTTTAACTATTCTGCCAAATTACAAAAATGTAATGTGAAATGTATCATACGTTTATTTAGGACCTTTCATTGAATAATTTTTATTATATATACAGTACTGTGCAAAAGTCTTTGGCACCTGTATAACATTCTGTACAGATAAGATTCTTTCAAAAATTATTAACTGATAATAATTCTAATAATTCAGGCGTAACTTGGACTTGAACTCACCATTATAGATTGTTGTTTCGTATATACAGGGAAGGACAGGGAAAATGTAGATATATAACATAGTAAATATAGCCTATATTGCTGTCACCCTCCAGTAGGATTCCACATAATGACGTCACCTATGATTTGCCAATGCGTTCCTTCAGCCCAATGTATACTCCCTCAGTGAAGCCTGGAAGGCAGCAGCTTGTCTTTCTTTTTTTTTAAATATGAAAAATTCTATACAGATGTGATAGACATGATCATGAACACCAGTACATAACAAGATATTTAAATAACAAAAAAAATGCACTATTAAGTATTTATAGACAAGTTTATACAGTTTAAAGCATTTTTAATTGTGAAAAAACTTTTAATGTTATGGCTGATCGGTGAGTGTTTTTGGCTTGTTGCACGTCCATTAACAGAACTTCAATCTCCGCTTTAGAGAAGCTTTTTTCTTTTTTCGACTATCTCTTTAAAAAGCCAACATTACATACATGGTGTTTTAGGGTTGTGAATTTATGCTAATCACAAATTTTGTGCACATAGCTTTGATTTATGATTACGTGGTATTCATCAACACATGAAAAAAAGCTGTGTCTACGCGTCTTTTCATGAAAGTCCTTATTTTGTCTCCAATCACACATACATTTGCACACGGATTTCCAATAAATATGCATAAATTAACCTGTACCTGGAGACAATGTGCTGACAGTCACCTTGACCTGGAGATACTGTGCTGACACACTAACCTTTACTTGGAGACACTGTGCTGACACATTAACCTTTACCTGGAGACACTGTGCTGACACATTAACCTTTACCTGGAGACACTGTGCTAACACATTAACCTTTACCTGGAGACACTGGTATGCAGTGATGCACCGATGGTAAAAGGGATTGGTTTTGGTGGTTTGGTACACTGCACCCACTGCATACACTGCACCCACTGTATCATTTTATTCTCTATGAGCTCCAACTTGTGTAGCTCACCCTGCTCTGCTCCAGCATGTTTGATCTGGGGGTGACATTGGCTCAGGCAGTAAGAGCAGTTGTCTGGCAGTTGGAGGGTTGCAGGTTCAATCCCACCCTGGGTGTGTTGAAATGTCCCTGAGAAAGACATCTAACCCCTAAATGCTCCTGATGAGGTGATCGGTGCCTTGTATGGCTGCCAACCACCGTTGGTGTATGAATGGGTGAATGAAAAGCAGAAATTGGATAGCGCTTTGGATAAAGGCGCTATATAGATTCCAACCATTTACGATTTGATCCAAAATGGCCCCTGTACAGGTCCTGTGTACAGTCATTTTCATCTGGGCTTTGAGCACACTGTCTGGTGCTGCTCACACTTTCATCCTCCGGTTTCCCCTCCCTGGAGGAGAGGAGCATATGGCAGCCCTCCTGCTTGTTCGGTGAAAGAGACGTGAGTTACATGACCTGAACGTGACCCATTACAATCGATTATTTTTCTCCTCTTCTATCTTTTCCTTGCTCTTTTTTCCACTCCTAGCTCCACCCATTAGGAGAGGTGAGGAAAAGAACCAATAAAAAGAAATGAAGACACAGAAATTGACAAAATGTGAAATAGGCAAATGGAATGTCCACAGGTCAGTTACAGACATGGCAGATGGGGAGAGGTGGATCCACAGGTCAGTTACAGACATGGCAGATGGGGAGAGGTTGATTCACAGGTCAGTTACAGACGTGGCAGATGGGAAGAGGTGGATCCACAGGTCAGTTACAGACGTGGCAGATGGGGAGAGGATTACTGGTTTAAGCAGGTGGTTTTAATGTTATGGTTGATCGGTGGATGTTTTTGGCTTGTTGTACTTCCATTAACAGAACTTCGATATCCGCTTCAGAGAAGCTTTTTTCGGCTATCTCTTTAAAGAGATGAAATTCTATATATGGTGTTTTACAGTCGTCAGTTTATGCTAATCACAAATTTTGTGCACGCGCCTTTGATTTACGATTACTTGGTATTTATCAACATACACACCTGGATACAAAACATTTTTTAATGTAAAATTCGGTAATCAATAAGAAACCCCAAAACCCCTGTCCGACAGATCAAAAAACTTGTCAGGTTGGGATGGAAGTTTGCTACCATTTTAGCACATGCGTACGCTGAAATTTGGACAGATTAAATGGTCAACTGCAGCATTCTAATAATATTTAACTTGAATCATAATTGCAGTTTATCATGATAGGCTAGTAGGAATATAAAAAAATGATACAACACAGTTGTTGAATGATATTTTCCACTTTTATTAATTTAACATGTACCTTTAAACTGAAGTTGCCAACTTTCAGGGTTGTCTTGGTGCGAGATAAAATGATCCCCTCCAAAATAAATCACATTTTAGTGTGAGTTGCATCCGATATCTCCGACCAGTTGGTAAAACCTACGAAAGTCACGTGAAGACAGCATGAGAAATTCCTTCCATGACCAACTCAGCAGCCATTGGAGTTAACAATACCATGATATAACTTTATATATATACCAGAGAGAGGGATAATGTTACTGTATTAGTGTAAAATGTGCTGTGTGTAATATGGGGGAAGAGTTACTGTATTAGTGTAAAATGTGCTGTGTGTAATATGGGGGAAGAGTTACTGTATTAGTGTAAAATGTGCTGTGTGTAATATGGGGGAAGAGTTACTGTATTAGTGTAAAATGTGCTGTGTGTAATATGGGGGATAATGTTACTGTATTAGTGCAAAATGTGCTGTGTGTAATATGAGGGATAATGTTACTGTATTAGTGTAAAATGTGCTGTGTGTAATATGGGGGATAATGTTACTGTATTAGTGTAAAATGTGCTATGTGTAATATGGGGGAAGAGTTACTGTATTAGTGTAAAATGTGCTGTGTGTAATATGGGGGATAATGTTACTGTATTAGTGTAAAATGTGCTGTGTGTAATATGGGGGAAGAATTACTGTATTAGTGTAAAATGTGCTGTGTGTAATATGAGGGATAATGTTACTGTATTAGTGTAAAATGTGCTGTGTGTAATATGGGGGATAATGTTACTGTATTAGTGTAAAATGTGCTGTGTGTAATATGGGGGATAATGTTACTGTATTAGTGCAAAATGTGCTGTGTGTAATATGAGGGATAATGTTACTGTATTAGTGTAAAATGTGCTGTGTGTAATATGGGGGATAATGTTACTGTATTAGTGTAAAATGTGCTATGTGAAATATGGGGGAAGAGTTACTGTATTAGTGTAAAATGTGCTGTGTGTAATATGGGGGAAGAGTTACTGTATTAGTGTAAAATGTGCTGTGTGTAATATGGGGGAAGAGTTACTGTATTAGTGTAAAATGTGCTGTGTGTAATATGGGGGAAGAGTTACTGTATTAGTGTAAAATGTGCTGTGTGTAATATGGGGGAAGAGTTACTGTATTAGTGTAAAATGTGCTGTGTGTAATATGGGGGATAATGTTACTGTATTAGTGCAAAATGTGCTGTGTGTAATATGAGGGATAATGTTACTGTATTAGTGTAAAATGTGCTGTGTGTAATATGGGGGATAATGTTACTGTATTAGTGTAAAATGTGCTGTGTGTAATATGGGGGAAGAGTTACTGTATTAGTGTAAAATGTGCTGTGTGTAATATGGGGGAAGAGTTACTGTATTAGTGTAAAATGTGCTGTGTGTAATATGGGGGAAGAGTTACTGTATTAGTGTAAAATGTGCTGTGTGTAATATGGGGGAAGAGTTACTGTATTAGTGTAAAATGTGCTGTGTGTAATATGGGGGATAATGTTACTGTATTAGTGCAAAATGTGCTGTGTGTAATATGAGGGATAATGTTACTGTATTAGTGTAAAATGTGCTATGTGTAATATGGGGGAAGAGTTACTGTATTAGTGTAAAATGTGCTGTGTGTAATATGGGGGAAGAGTTACTGTATTAGTGTAAAATGTGCTGTGTGTAATATGGGGGAAGAGTTACTGTATTAGTGTAAAATGTGCTGTGTGTAATATGGGGGATAATGTTACTGTATTAGTGCAAAATGTGCTGTGTGTAATATGAGGGATAATGTTACTGTATTAGTGTAAAATGTGCTGTGTGTAATATGGGGGATAATGTTACTGTATTAGTGTAAAATGTGCTATGTGTAATATGGGGGAAGAGTTACTGTATTAGTGTAAAATGTGCTGTGTGTAATATGGGGGAAGAGTTACTGTATTAGTGTAAAATGTGCTGTGTGTAATATGGGGGAAGAGTTACTGTATTAGTGTAAAATGTGCTGTGTGTAATATGGGGGATAATGTTACTGTATTAGTGCAAAATGTGCTGTGTGTAATATGAGGGATAATGTTACTGTATTAGTGTAAAATGTGCTATGTGTAATATGGGGGAAGAGTTACTGTATTAGTGTAAAATGTGCTGTGTGTAATATGGGGGATAATGTTACTGTATTAGTGTAAAATGTGCTGTGTGTAATATGGGGGAAGAATTACTGTATTAGTGTAAAATGTGCTGTGTGTAATATGGGGGATAATGTTACTGTATTAGTGTAAAATGTGCTATGTGTAATATGGGGGAAGAGTTACTGTATTAGTGTAAAATGTGCTGTGTGTAATATGGGGGAAGAGTTACTGTATTAGTGTAAAATGTGCTGTGTGTAATATGGGGGAAGAGTTACTGTATTAGTGTAAAATGTGCTGTGTGTAATATGGGGGATAATGTTACTGTATTAGTGCAAAATGTGCTGTGTGTAATATGAGGGATAATGTTACTGTATTAGTGTAAAATGTGCTATGTGTAATATGGGGGAAGAGTTACTGTATTAGTGTAAAATGTGCTGTGTGTAATATGGGGGATAATGTTACTGTATTAGTGTAAAATGTGCTGTGTGTAATATGGGGGAAGAATTACTGTATTAGTGTAAAATGTGCTGTGTGTAATATGAGGGATAATGTTACTGTATTAGTGTAAAATGTGCTGTGTGTAATATGGGGGATAATGTTACTGTATTAGTGTAAAATGTGCTGTGTGTAATATGGGGGATAATGTTACTGTATTAGTGCAAAATGTGCTGTGTGTAATATGAGGGATAATGTTACTGTATTAGTGTAAAATGTGCTGTGTGTAATATGGGGGATAATGTTACTGTATTAGTGTAAAATGTGCTGTGTGTAATATGGGGGAAGAGTTACTGTATTAGTGTAAAATGTGCTGTGTGTAATATGGGGGAAGAGTTACTGTATTAGTGTAAAATGTGCTATGTGTAATATGGGGGAAGAGTTACTGTATTAGTGTAAAATGTGCTGTGTGTAATATGGGGGATAATGTTCATGTATGAGTGTAAAATGTGCTGTGTGTAATATGAGGGATATTGTTACTGTATTAGTGTAAAATGTGCTGTTTGTAATATGGGGGAAGAGTTACTGTATTAGTGTAAAATGTGCTATGTGTAATATGGGGGAAGAGTTACTGTATTAGTGTAAAATGTGCTGTGTGTAATATGGGGGATAATGTTACTGTATTAGTGTAAAATGTGCTGTGTGTAATATGAGGGATAATGTTACTGTATTAGTGTAAAATGTGCTGTGTGTAATATGGGGGAAGAGTTACTGTATTAGTGTAAAATGTGCTGTGTGTAATATGGGGGATAATGTTACTGTATTAGTGTAAAATGTGCTGTGTGTAATATGAGGGATATTGTTACTGTATTAGTGTAAAATGTGCTGTGTGTAATAAGGGGGATAATGTTACTGTATTAGTGTAAAATGTGCTGTGTGTAATATGGGGGATAATGTTACTGTAGTTGTGTAAAATGTGCTGTGTGTAATATGAGGGATAATGTTACTGTATTTGTGTAAAATGTGCTGTGTGTAATATGGGGGAAGAGTTACTGTATTAGTGTAAAATGTGCTGTGTGTAATATGGGGGAAGAGTTACTGTATTAGTGTAAAATGTGCTGTGTGTAATATGGGGGAAGAGTTACTGCATTAGTGTAAAATGTGCTGTGTGTAATATGGGGGAAGAGTTACTGTATTAGTGTAAAATGTGCTGTGTGTAATATGAGGGATAATGTTACTGAATTAGTGTAAAATGTGCTGTGTGTAATATGAGGGATAATGTTACTGTATTAGTGTAAAATGTGCTTTGTGTAATAGAGGGATAATGTTACTGTATTAGTGTAAAATGTGCTGTGTGTAATATGGGGGAAGAGTTACTGTATTAGTGTAAAATGTGCTGTGTGTAATATGGGGGAAGATGGAAGTGCATTTTTCTTTGATTACTTCTGAGTATATTCCTTGATGAAGCACTAGGGGGCGCCTCTATTCCTCTTTGTGACAGAGAGAGGGGAATGGAAGCGATGAGGATGTGGTGTGACTCCAACATGTTTGTGTGTGTGCGTGTCTGTGTTTGCATGAGTTTGTGCATGTCTGTGTGTGTGTGCGCATGCATGTGTGTGTCTGTGTGTGTGCATGTGTTTGTGTGTGCGTTTCTGTGTGTGTGTGCATGCATGTGTGTGTCTCTGTGTGTGCAGCACCTCTTTACTGGACTTCTCTTTCATCTGAAATTGGTGTTTGGGTCGTAAACGGTTCCTAGTAAGGTAAATAGCTGGGTCCTTGAGCAAGGCCCTTAACCCTGCATTGCTGCAGGGGAGGATTGCTTCTAAGCAGGAGGATCTCCTAGTCTAATCAAGTCTAATCTTAGTCTAATCAACTGTACATCACTCTGGATAAGAGCGTCTGCCAAATTCCAATAATGTAATGTAATGTTTTTTGGGAATTTTGGACATGATAATATTTATTTTGAGGGGTAACAGGAATCTTCCTTGGGTTCTTTGCTTGGCTTTTACCCAGTAATAAAAGGATAAGGGTGACATGGCTCAGGCAGTAAGAGCAGTTGTCTCATTGGCTCAGGCAGTAAGAGCAGTTGTCTGGCAGTCGGAGGGTTGCCGGTTCGATCCCCTGCCTGGGCTGTGTCGAAGTGTCCCTGAGCAAGACACCTAACCCCCATTTTCTCCTGACGAGCTGGTCGGTGCCTTGCATGGCAGCCAATTGCTGTGCGTGTGTGCGTGTGTGCGCGTGTGTGTGTGTGTGTGTGAATGGGTGAATACAAAGCATCAATTGTACAGCGCTTTGGATAAAGGCGCTATATAAATGCCAACCATTTATATGTTGGTTATGGACTCACCATCACCCACCACTTCCTTATTCCTGTCCTTCTGGTTGTGTTACAGTAACACAAATCTCAGTTGCTTTTCTTAGTCTTGTTTGCTTATTATGGAATTGAAAGGCAGCTGGTTACTAATACACTGGGCTGTTTCTCATTGTCATACCAGGTTCTGCCTTCAAAAGGCCAGAAGTCTCAGACTATAGCATTCAGTGTAGCGGCTGCTTTCATAGCCAATGGCAGCATTTCCCAGAGCTGCCGGTTCAGATGATTAAATAAAGGTCACAGATGTGTCACTTTCTGTTTGAATATGAGACCCAGAATACTTTCAGGTGCTGTTTATCGTTTTTCTTGGAAACATGCATTGAACATGGACCCATGGGTGGGGTAGGGGCAGATGACACTCTTGGTGGTTTAGGCCCAATTAAGGGCCTAACTGTGGAGATCATTGAGGATGGCATTGTAGTAAAAGTATGAAGCGCATGGCTAATTATGGGAGCAGCTGCTGGTGTTTATGAAAGCTTGGAGACACTCCGGGCCGCTGTTCTGTGCCTGTTTTTTGCCAGAGAGCCACACCCCCTTCTCTATCAACTCCTTCTCTACCAACTCCCTTCTCTATCAACCCCTTCTCTACCAACCCCTTCTCTACCCAACCCCTTCTCTATCAACCCCTTCTCTATCAACCCCTCTCAACCCAACCCCCTCTCTACCAACCCCTTCTCTATCAACCCCTCTCAACCCAACCCCTTCTCTACCAGCCCCCTCTCAACCCAACCCCTTTTCTACCAGCCTCTTCTCTACCCAACCCCTTCTCTATCAACCCCTTCTCTATCAAGCCCTTCTCTACAAACCCCTTCTCTACCCAACCCCTTATCTACTAACCCCTCTCTACCCAACCCCCTCTCTACCAACTCCTTCTCTACCAACCCCCTCTCTACTAACCCCTTCCTCTTGAACCAGAAATCGATCAAGGACCATCTTTAAGAACATTCCAACCTGTTCAATATTCCGTCTAGGAGCTAAAAGTAGAGGTTAGGAACTCCTGATCTTTCCTTTGCCCAAGGAAACATCAATGCATCCTTATTAGTGTAAAATCTTATCCAGAGCAATGTATAGTTGATTAGACTAAGCAGGAGACAATCCTCCCCTGGAGCAATGCAGGGTTAAGGGCCTTGCTCAAGGGCCCAACGGCTGTGCGGATTTTATTGTGGCCACACCGAGGATCGGACCACCAACCTTGTGGGTCCCAGTCATGTACCTTAACCACTACGGTACAGGCGCCCTGCCTCTCTCCATCTATCACGTCTGTGAATGACCTGTGGATCCACCTCTCCCCATCTGCCACATCTGTAACTGACCTGTGGATCCACCTCTTCCCATCTGCCATGTCTGTAACTGACCTGTGGATCCACCTCTTCCCATCTGCCACGTCTGTAACTGACCTGTGGATCCACCTCTCCCCATCTGCCACATCTGTAACTGACCTGTGGATCCACCTCTCCCCATCTGCCATGTCTGTAACTGACCTGTGGATCCACCTCTCCCCATCTGCCATGTCTGTAACTGACCTGTGGATCCACCTCTCCCCATCTGCCATGTCTGTCGGTGCAAGGACATTCCATTTGCCTATTTCACATTTTGTCAATTTTGTCAATTTCATTTCTTTGTATTGGTTCTTTTCCTCACCTCTCCCAATGGGTGGAGCTAGGAGTGGAAAAAAGAGCAAGGAAAAGACAGAAGAGGAGAAAAATAAGCGATTGTAATGAGTCACGTTCATCTCATGTCTCTTTCACCGAACAAGCAGGAGGAAGGAGTCCTCGGACAGGCAGGTGACAGGATGCAGGTCACAGCCCAGGAAGGGGGGCTGCCATATGCTCCTCTCCTCCAGGGAGGAGAAACCGGAGGATGAAAGTGTGAGCAGCAGCAGACAGTGTGTTCAAAGCCCAGATGAAAATGACTGTACACAGGACCTGTACAGGGGCCATTTTGGATCAAATCGTAAATGGTTGGAATCTATATAGTGCCTTTATCCAAAGCGCTATCCAATTTCTGCTTTTCATTCACCCATTCATACACCAATAGTGGTTGGCAGCCATACAAGGCACCGATCACCTCATCAGGAGCATTTAGGGGTTAGATGTCTTTCTCAGGGACATTTCGTGGGATTGAACCTGCAACCCTCCAACTGCTAGGCCACTGCTCTTACTGCCTGAGCCAATGTCACCCCCAGATCAAACATGCTGGAGCAGAGCAGGGTGAGATACACAAGTCGGAGCTCATAGAGAATAAAATGATGCAGTGGGTGCAGTGTATGCAGTGGGTGCAGTGTACCAAACCACCAAAACCAATCCCTTTTACCATTGGTGCATCTCCAGGTAAAGGTTAATGTGTCAGCACAGTGTCTCCAGGTAAAGGGGACTGTTAATTGTTCATTTCCACGGCCTGTGCCATTTTCTATTCATGGTAGGATCTGGAACATAACTGGGTTCATGGTCTTTAGAGTAAGTCGGTTCACAAACTGTCGGCGACTGTACATCTTGTCTGTTGGAGGTTATGGCTGCGTGACATCTAAATACTGTTAAGGTGCTCAGACATAAGAAAATAAGTCGTCACAGATATAGGCCAACCCAAAGGCTTACCAAAATCAACTGGTAGAAAGAGAAGAAATCTCTATCTGTCATCTAGAAGAAAGAGAGCATTGGAGATCTCAATAATTGCAAATGGACTAGTAGGCCAAGGAAGACATAATGTAGAAAAATCCCCAAACACCAGTCCAACACATCAAAAACACTCTTCAGGTGGCAGGCATGTGTGTGTCAATGACGACTCTCCGCAGAAGGCTTCTCAAACAGATCTACAGAAGCAACACTGCAAAAACATTATTCCATTTACTGCTACGTAGCAACCTTAAAGAGCCTGGAAGAGTTCTGGAAAAAGGTCTTGTGGATAGATGAGACCAAGATTGTCTCGTATCATAGTAATGGCAAGTGTGGAGGTTAACAGCGGGGCTGTTATAATTTTGTCATGTATGGCTGTCACAGGTGCTTCATTGATAATGAAGCAAATGGTGATAGCAGCAGAATTAATTCTGAAGTATCTCTAAGTTCTAAGTTCTAAGTTCAATCAAATGCCTCCCAACTCATTAGATGATGCCAAACATATGCCAATGTTCTCATTCTTTCTAATGATGCTCCAAACAGTTTTTATATTGGTTACCTCATATGCTATTGGGGGCTTAGGGCTGATATGTTTAATTCTCCTCTTTGTCACTCTGTAAAGCATCTTTGTGACAGTCTCCAGGGAAAAGCGCTATGGCTCATAAAGGCATTATAATTGGCCTATCACAAGCATCAGGCTGATTGCAGAATGTGAAGTACAGGGCTCCCAAACAGGTACTAGCCTTGTTTATGCCTGACTGGCAATGACTGTAAGCAGTATCTCTCTTCATCCCTCACGTGCACTGTGCTGACAGCCACTTACTTCTCTTTGTATTAGACCACTTTAAACTGAAATATGACAAATATACACATTTCTCAGTGCTATTCAGAAAATGGTAAATGGTTGGCATTTATATAGCGCCTTTATCCAAAGCGCCGTACAATTGATGCTTCTCATTCACCCATTCATACACACACTCACACACCAACGGCGATTGGCTGGCATGCAAGGCGCCGACCAGCTCGTCAGGAGCATTTGGGGGTTAGGTGTCTTGCTCAAGGACACTGCGACACAGCCCGGTCGGGGGATCGAACCGGAAACCCAACGACTGCCAGAGGAGTGCTCTTACTGCCTGAGCTATGTCGCCCCCTAATAAGGGTTTCATTCTGGGCCTGTCCTCATATAGTTAAATAAGGTAAATTACTGCAGTAAATACTACACACTATTACGCAGACACATACGTACATCCACATACGCAACACACAGATACGTGCACACACACACACACACATCCTCACTATTAGACAGACATGAGATGAGATTGTTCAAAGGGAGTGTGAAGATGGGAAACTGCTCAAGGTGAGCCTTCCTCTCTAACTTTGAGAGCTTGTAAACTTTATCTAATTATGCACTGCTATATTCTCCCTCGCTCATGTTCTGGCAGGCTGTGCCTCTAATTTATGAAAAGCAAATGTGAAATATGCAGATGTCTTTTGTTTGAGCAGATGTTGAGTCCTGCTTGCTGGAATCCAATCAGCCGTGTCCCTGGAGTCCCGGAGCAAATTCATGTCCAAAGGTTGTTTGAAGTCTGACTGGGACAGGGACGGTGTTCGAACACCGCCATCCATCCATCTGTGGGTTATACAGCTTCCAAAACATTAAGCACCTTCAAGGAATTATCAGACTCTCTGTTTTAGGGCTCAATTTTGGATTTGGTGTAACATAGCAGTAACCAAAACACAAGTGTTATTGCTAAATTCTGAGAGGGGCAGTTTTCATTTCACGGTCCAACACACACACTTAGAAAATAGCAAGTGACCTATATGGGCAAGTTGGTCTTAAAATGAGGTGTGGTCATGGTAATTGTCAGAATGTTGCTATTTTGATGCAGCTGATTGGATCTGCATTATGACCAACCAAAACCTGGTCTAAAGTGATATTGTAGTTTCATTGCTATTTTTTACATTACACATTACTGTCATTTGGCAGATGCTCTTATCCAGAGTGATGTACAGTTGTTTAGACTAAGCAGGAGACAATCCTCTCCTGGAACAATGCAGGGAACATTGCTACATTGCTACATACTCAAGGGCCCAGCGGCTGTGCGGATTTTATTGTGGCTACACTTGGATTAGAACCACCGACCTTGCGTGTCCCAGTCATTTACCTTAGCCACTACACTACAGGCAGCCCCACATTTTAACAGTAATATTAATAATGCACCTACTTAGACTACTGCAAAAGGTGTGTACACCTTCTTGTCTGTTACACAACCAGGGACACAAATAAACTACATAAAGATTACAATGTGAAATTTTGTTTTTATCAATATATTATACGTTATAATGGATGGTCATAATATTGAATCAAAATTAGACAATCAGTAATCACAAACAAAACTGGCCAATTTTGGGATAACAGCTGATGACACAAAGACAGAGTTGAAAACTCATGAAGACTGCAGGCGTATGGAGAAGGGTTTCACTAGCAAACAGCTCCTCTATCAGCGATGGGGTATGGAGGAGGGTTTCACTAGCGAACAGCTCCTCTATCAGCGAGAGGGAAGAACATCCTGCCGGGAGACGCACCACTGCTAGGGGGTCCTCTCTTTGAACCTCTCACCCTCACACTCACTCCACAAGACAAAACACGCAGTCCAAAAGAACACTGCTGTCAGCTGCTCCTCCCCCTCATACAGACCACTGCTCCTCCCTCTCACTGCTCCTCCCCCTCATACAGCCCACTGCTCCTCCCCCTCACTGCTCCTCCGCCTCATACAGTCTGCTCCTCCCCCTCACTGCTCCTCCCCCTCATATAGTCTGCTCCTCCCCCTCACTGCTCCTCCCCCTCATACAGTCTGCTCCTCCCCCTCACAGCTCCTCCCCCTCATACAGCCCACTGCTCCTCCCCCTCACTGCTCCTCCCCCTCATACAGCCCACTGGTCCTCCCCCTCACTGCTCCTCCCCCTCATACACTCTGCTCCTCCCCCTCACTGCTCCTCCCCCTCATACAGTCTGCTCCTCCCCCTCATACAGCCCACTGCTCCTCCCCCTCATACAGCCCACTGCTCCTCCCCCTCATACAGTCTGCTCCTCCCCTCATACAGCCCACTGCTCCTCCCCCTCATACAGTCTGCTCCTCCCCCTCATACAGCCCACTGCTCCTCCCCCTCATACAGTCTGCTCCTCCCCCTCATACAGCCCACTGCTCCTCCCCCTCATACAGCCCACTGCTCCTCCCCCTCATACAGTCTGCTCCTCCCCCTCATACAGCCCACTGCTCCTCCCCCTCATACAGCCCACTGCTCCTCCCCCTCATACAGTCTGCTCCTCCCCCTCATACAGCCCACTGCTCCTCCCCCTCATACAGCCCACTGCTCCTCCCCCTCATACAGCCCACTGCTTCTCCACACCAGAGATGGGGACTCAAGTCGCACTGAAATCTGAGACTGGACTCGAACTCCTCAATAAGGACTTGTGAGCAGTCTGCCAAATGCAATTGTGAAAATGACAAAGGAAAAAACTTGTCTACAACTTTAGTCATGAGCCAGCTAAATTAGCTAGTTGACATAATTACATTCACCTAGCTAGCTACATTCTTAATTTCTCAAACTTGCAGGAGTGTGCTCAATTATGTATTTTTTACCAATCTGTCACTGCTTTCCCAAGCTAGCGAATCAAAGCTAGGACTCAGAACCATATTAGCCTCTAGGGTCCTCTTCACACTTGTTCCTGTGTTCAATCTGCACTTTATTGTACGTCGCTCTGGATGAGAGCGTCTGTGATTGACGATTGCTCTGACAATGTACACATAGGCTATATAACTACAGTATAGTACATGCAGGCTACTGTGATGCTATAGGTACTACATTGTGTGAATACTGTGCACTTTGCACTCACATTCTGCACCACTGAGAATCTTGTAGCAGCGGACTTCCGTTGCCATTTAAATGTAGTGGAAACACTGAAGTGCACGTGCAGAAAGTGCACCATTACTGATCATCATCACTGAGCATCATCACTGAGCACCATTACTGGGCATCATTACTGAGCATCATCACTGAGCATCATCACTGAGAACCATTACTGAGCATCATCACTGAGCATCATTACTGAGCATCATTACTGAGAATCATTACTGAGCATCATTACTGAGAATCATCACTGAGCACCATTACTGAGCACCATCACTGAGCACCATCACTGAGCACCATTACTGAGCACCATCACTGAGCATAAGGGCAGCCTGTAGCGTAGTGGTTAAGGTACATGACTGGGGCCCCCAATGTCAGTAGTTCGAATCCCAGTGTAGCCACAATAAGATCCGCACAGCTGTTGGGCCCTTGAGCAAGGCCCTTAACCCTGCATTGCTCCAGGGGAGGATTGTCTCCTGCTTAGTCTAATCAACTGTATGTCGCTCTGGATAAGAGCATCTGCCAAAATGCCATTAATGTAATGTAATTATGGAGCACCATCACTGAGCACCATATCTGAGCACCATTACTGAACATCATCACTGAGCACCATTACTGAGAATAATTACTGAGCATCATTACTGAGAATCATCACTGAGCACCATTACTGAGCACCATCACTGAGCACCATTACTGAGCATCATTACTGAGCACCATCACTGAGCACCATTACTGAGCACCATCACTGAGCATCATTACTAAGCACCATCACTGAGCATCATTACTAAGCACCATCACTGAGCATCATTACTGAGCATCATCTCTGAGCACCATCACTGAGCATCATTACTGAGCACCATCACTGAGCACCATTACTGAGCGTCATCACTGAGCATAATTACTGAGCACCATCACTGAGCATCATTACTAAGCACCATCACTGAGCATCATTACTGAGCATCATCTCTGAGCACCATCACTGAGCATCATTACTAAGCACCATCACTGAGCATCATTACTGAGCATCATCTCTGAGCACCATCACTGAGCATCATTACTGAGCACCATCACTGAGCACCATTACTGAGCACTGTAGCATCAGTATAACAGTGCACATACTGCAGAAATGTAATCTGCACCTTCCGAGAACAGCCTTTTCAGTCACTACAGCAGGTGAGAATATAACACAGTGCTCTGATCCTTAAGACACAGATTCAATGGGACAATTTGTCAATGGTGACAAATTACAGTTGATAAAGTAGGTTGAGGTTTATATGTGGGCTTTCTGTGATCTCATGAGAAATATGAGCCCTCTAAATTGACTTAAATCTAATTACATAAAGACTTGCATGCTGTTTTGGAACCATATTATAGCAATTGAAACATTTTACTGCTGACATTTTTGCATGGCAGACTGTCAAGAAGTACTGTAAAACTGGATATCTCTCCTTTATTACTTATCGCATTTAAGACTGAATTAAATTCTTCAAGTTGACTTTTGAAATTGAGCTCCTTCTTAATCCAGTAATTGTCCATAGGGATAGATTGAATGCCTTCCTGCTTGATCAGGACATGGCTGCCTCCCAATGGCTACCTCCCCATGGCTTCATATGCTCGGATGTCTGCACATATTTAATGGAACATGCAGGACACCGCTCTGAGGTCACAGATCACTGTGCTATTCTGCGTCACTGTGCACCTTCATGTCTCGTCTGTCCCAGTGTTTATGCAAAAACACTGCTGCTGTTTTCATTCTTTATTTATGGCACTCATTAAAGGAAGCGAACAAAAAGACAGAGCAATTATCATTTATCTTGATATATTATTTACGAGGTCTCACATTCCTGACGAGGGGCATGGGCTGCATGTGTGTGTGTGTGTGCGCATGTGTGCGTGTGTGCGTGTGTGTGTGTGTGTGAGCGTGTGCATGTGTGCGTGTGCGTGTGCGTGTGTGTGTGTGTGTGTGTGTGTGCATGTGTGTATGCGTGTGCATGTGGGTTGTGTGTGTGTATGTGGCAGGAGGGGGCAGCACAAAGGGAGATCTCGGTCTGGTCTTGTCTGCGTTACCTCACAGGAGAGAGGCCATGCGCACTTCTTAATGAAGCTGCGTGACCATGTTAATGAGCATTCTTCACAAGGCCCTCCAAGGTAATCAATTATTTATTTGGTCTTCCCTCCCGATAGTTTATTTTCTTCCATTTATTTCACTCATTCTGGCCTCCCCCCTTATTATCCCTTCGGTTTTCCCAACAGATGGACGCTCTGCCAAATTCCTAGAAGTAGTCTGCTTGCTCCTGTACCTCCAGCTCCGTCTGGCCACCATGCTTCTGGTTGCAGGGAGGGGTTTGTGGGAAGTCTTCCAGGTCCATTGGATGTTCACCAAGGGAAAAACTGATTCAGGAAACAACAATGGAATCACAAAATGCAGGGCTTTTGAATGTGATTCACACCTCATACAGCAGGTGTGCTCTTTTTCGCTGTTACATGACTATAGTAATATATCAAAAATTGCATTATTTCAAAAATAAATAATGGCAATCTAACTAGCCATATTTGAATATGATACATTACCAATCCCAGTCAAAATGCAAAACTTGAACATCATTCCCTAACTAAAATAATGTTAATCATGCTTCCTTGGTAGATATATAGCCATTTTCTGGTGACATATATAGGCCTAGACTTGATTTAATGTGGAAGAATTATTACTTTTTACCAAATGCCTGTGGAGCTAGTTCGGGCAGACAACTGGAGAAGTGCTGCCCCCTCACGTGAAGCTTAGATCTAATGGGAGGGGCTATATGAAGCACAAACCTTAGGCCCGCGCTCTGCCTACTAGCTGCTGCTCTACGAGCAGCTGCCACATGTGCCCTGATGCAATAATACAATGCTGCCCTGCTGCCTGGCTCATTCTGTATGCTAAAGCCCTTGCGCTGCATGGCTCTTTCTGCTGCACTGCCTGTTTTGGAATCCTGTTATACCTAATTCATGCCTTCAAAATGTTTGCGCTCCCACCACCACCCCAGCATCCACCAGTGAGCTCTGCTTCAGATCCCCATTGGGGGAAGGGGGATGCTTCTCAGATCCCATTGGGGGAAGGGGGGTTGTAGCCACTCCCTGTTTCGGCTGGCTTACAACAGGGAGCGAGGCAAGGCAGAGCCCATGCTAAAGTTTGCATTTGCACGAAACCGCAATAAATAAGGCTTTATTCATTGTGAGTTGTCTGACTGAAATACTTTTTGCCTTTTTCTTGAGTCAATGTTTAATTGAAACTGTGGTAAAATTGCTTGGTTTTCCTGGGATATTACTGAAACACTATACAATCATTGGGGATACTTATGTGTAAATCGACATTTCAATCTAATAATTTGTCTCGCCATGATAATTGTCGAACAAATTTCCTTTGCTTCAGTACCAGCTTCAACAGTCAATAATGCGCAAGCTGCAGAGAGAGCAGAGGCTAAAACACTGGGTCTGTGACCTAGGTACATGTAATACTTGCTCTGCAATTTCATTAATTATAAATTGAAAGAACACTCATGCAGTATTTAATTCAACACACACAAGGTCAAAGGTCATGAGAACATTATTGTTTCATTCCTCATTAGCTCATTGTTAGCTGATATTGAACGATGACAGTATAATGGAGAGGATGAGTGAGCTCTGGGATAGTGGGACTATAGACGGGAGATCCAACATGGCACCAGCTCGCTGATGCAAATATCTGAGCAGCTAATCAAGTGGCAGCAAATCAGTGCATAAAAGCTTGCAGACATGGTCAAGAGGTTCAGTTGTTGTTCCAACTAAACATCAGAACGGTGAAGAAATGTGATCTATGTGATTTTTACTGTGGAATGATTGTTGGTGCCAGACAGAGTGGTTTGAGTTTCTCAGAAGCTGCTGATCTCTGGAGATTTCATGCATGTCTCACAAGTTTACAGATTATGCAAAAAACATCCAGTTAGTGGCAGTTCTGTTGGCAAAAATCCCAATTTTTTTTTTAAATGATTTTTTTCCCTTTTTCCTCCAAATTTGGTAGCCAATTGTACCCCGTCTAATTCAATTAGAGCTAGTATTAGATACACCACCCACACCCCGTCCCTCGGCGGCCCTACAGAGAGTGACACGCCTTCATCAAGCTGTCTCGCCACATGTTGGTAACCGTGATTCTGAGGCGCCCAAGGTGCTTTTATTGTGCGGCGATCTACTAACCCTGCCAAGTCCCTCCCCCTGGAGCAGCGAGCCAATTATGCTGCTCCACGTGAGCCGGCCAAACTTGGCTTTTGGCAGGACCGAGAATCAAACCCCGGTCCCCTGTGTGCAACTGCAGCAAACTGCAACCAGAAGTCTGCTGCATCTTAGCCTGTTGCGCCACCACGGCCCTATGAAAAATCCCTTGTTAATGAGAGAGGTCAGAGGAGAATGGCCAGACTGGTTCAAACAGGCAGGAAATCAAATAACCATGTGATACAACCGTGGTAGGCAGAAGATCATCTCTGTATGTACAACACATCAAACCTTGAGGTGGATGGACTACAGCAGAAAAGACCACACACGGTTCCACTCCTCTCGGCTAAGAACACGAAGATGAGGCTACAGTAGGCACAGGTTCACTAAAACTTGACAGTAAAAGACTGGGAAAAGGTAGCCTGGACTGATGAATCTTCATTTCTGCTGTAATACGCAGGTAGTAGGGACAGAATTTGGCATAAACATGAATCCATGGATCCCTCCCGCCTTGCAGTCAATTAGAATCTTAAAATTAGTGCACGATTCCGTGGGTGATGACCTCCAATGGTTGACAAGAACACCAGGAGGTGTCCATGTTAGCCATTTTGAAAGTTGTCTGTTTAACAGGCCGGTCTCACCGGTCCAGGGCTGGGCTGGTGTGGGTTTTTTGCATTCATTCCTTTTTTCATGGTGCAATTTTCAATCACTATGGAAACAGGACATACAGTTTTAAAGAATTAAAACTCATCTTCATAACATATTTTAAGACACCATTGCTTTAGTGACAACAGTTCCTTGTTTTGTAACGTGGGTGCCAAAACAAGCACGGGGGACCTCGCCTTCTCTGCATTTTGGAAATCCATATGCTCCACAAAATAAATTAATGTCAGTGTCCTTTTCACAGCAAGGGTCCAGCAAACCAACTGCATAATAATGCTAATCTAAAAATGTGAGAAAAATTTACCTTATAGCGAATCCATAGAAGTTGAAACAGGCGAAACAGGCGAAGGTCAATAGCAGTCAAACAGGTGTGCTGAAGACAGTTTGTAAACAATAATTCGTGTAGGGGTTTGGTAGCCAGACAAACAGATATAACAGATATAACCCCCTACTCGACCTAGCTCCTGGTCCAAGTGATGGTTCTGTCCCGCCTGGACTACTGCAATTCCCTCTTGGCTGGCCTCCCAGCGTCCGCCATCAGACCCCTCCAACTTATCCAGAATGGATAAACCTCCACCTCACGCTCACGACTACTGTCTGTTCTGGCTCCACGGTGGTGGAACGAACTACCCGTTGAGGTCAGAACTGTAGAATCTCTCCCCACCTTCAAGCGCAAGGTAAAAAAAAAAAAAAAAATTAAAATAGGCCCTGGTCCTTATCTTTGTTGTACAGGTAGCAGTTGAAATTGTACTTCCCTCTAGGTTCTTTCAGTGCACTTATCCCTGGTTATGGGTATGCACTTTGTTGTACGTCGCTCTGCATAAGAGCGTCTGCCAAATGCCATTAATGTAATGTAATGTAAACAGCAACATAGTTTATAGATACCCACTACAGAATCAAAACCGTACATTGTAATGCCTATAACAGAACTTTACACTTTTTATATGATGTCATTAGTTTGTGATAGACCAAGCCATCTCGTTAACGTGAACTTCTTTAGCTAGTCTGTCTCAATATCGTGGTGCGTAAAAAGGAAAAATGTTCTGTTTTTATTGTATAATCATAATAGTAAACTATGTTACTTCATACGGACATATAATGAGGTAAATTCCAGACAAAACACAACTGGCATCGCAATCACCCTCAATCACCCAGCCAAGCAGAAGAACCTGGAATTATGTTTGCTTGCTCTGTGGCATCAAGCTAATTCTTTCCTCCCTCCTTCATAACAAAAGAAAACCAAGAAATAGCTTGATACGTTAATGACTTCATTCCTCTCATCCCTCATCATGGGAGAGGAGCAGGAGTCTCCGTAGCGACAGTGTGGTAATTAACTCTGAGAATATTGTTTATTTTCCCCTTTGCATTGCAGCCGAAGCCCCTTTTCCTCTCCCCCCCCCAGCCTTGCCGTCTCTCCCCCCCCCAAGCCTTACCGTCTCTCTTTCTCAGCTCAGGTCGAACATTTCCCTTTTGTGAATTCATGACAGATGCCTAATTGAATGATGAATGTCCCTTTATTACTGTGTAATTGAACTGCCAGCTTTGTGATTGGCTTGCCGGGATGCATCGCCCCCCGTCAGACCTCACGAGGGGGCTCTCTGTGGCTGCTTCCACTCCATCTGTCTCCCTCATCCCCTCCCCTCGCTACAGAGGAGGGGGGAGAGGGCCATTTTGCAAATTGCGATAAATTATGCAAATGACACATCCAGCTGACTGTGAAGATATGGTTTTTTATGTTGGGGCTCGGACACGGTGTGTGTTCACTACAAAAAATGGCTGTCTTTTTAAAGATTTTTTTTTTTCTCAAGTACAAAATATTAGCTTGTTTTTGTTTGCGTAACAACTGACTTTCACCCCCCGGCAAATCTTGAAATGAGTCAAACTTCCTCTCACCCCAGTTTTTTGTCTCATTAAGCAAAACATTCATAGAAATAAGATTTGAAGTCTAAATATGAGACTAAGATGCTTGTTAAGAGTGACTTATTTTTAGTTTTGTGCAGTGTTGGTCCCGCTCACACGCCTGCCAGGGCCTGTGGTGAAGATGAACGATTCCCCCCCTGACTGACAGTGCCAGGCTCCAAGGGCCATTAATCACCCCCTGACAGCCGCCATTCAGTGCACACAAGGCAACCGCGCGTCTCTTTCACCGAGCTCTTTCTCCCTTTCTCTCTCTCTCCTGTTTCAGGGAAGCTGTGGCTAAACGGGGAGTTCAATCTGGAGTTTACCTCCTGAGACCCTGCATCCTTAAACAAGGACATTTCAATTTTGGCTTCCCTGTGATCTATACAGTATTTCTCTTAACATTAGGCACATTCATTTCAAATTAAATAATATATATATATATATCCATCCATTATCTTAACCCGCTTATCCTGAACAGGGTCGCAGGGGGGCTGGAGCCTATCCCAGCATACATTGGGCGAAAGGCAGGAATACACCCTGGACAGGTCACCAGTCCATCACAGGGCACACACACCATTCACTCACACCATTCACTCACACACTCATACCTACGGGCAATTTAGACTCTCCAATCAGCCTAACGTGCATGTCTTTGGACTGTGGGAGGAAATCGGAGTACCCAGAGGAAACCCACGCAAGCATGGGGGAGAACATGCAAACTCCACACAGAGGGACGGGGATTTGAACCCAGGACCTCCTTGCTGTGAGGCGGCAGTGCTACCCACTGCACCATCCGTGCCATCCGTAGTGGGTAGCACTGCCGCCTCACAGCAAGGAGGTCCTGGGTTCGAATCCCTGTCCCTCTGTGCGGAGTTTGCACACAGTATACATACATACACATATATACATACAGTACTGTGCAAAAGTTTTAGGCAGGTGTGAAAAAATGCTGTAAAGTAAGAATGCCTTCAAAACTAGAAATGTTAATCAATTTAAAAAATGCAAAGTGTGTGAACAGAAGAATAAATCAAATCAATATTTGGTGTGACCACCCTTTGCCTTCAAACCAGCATCAATTATTTTAGGTACACTTGCACAAAGTCAGGGATTTTGTAGGCATATAGTCAGGTGTGTGATTAACCAATGATACCAAACAGGAGCTAATGATCATCACTTTAATGTGTAGGTTGAAACACAATCATTTACTGAAACAGAAATAGCTGTGTAGGAGGGTTAAAACTGGGTGAGGAACAGCCAAACTCTGCGTCCAAGGTGAGGTTGCTGAAGACGTCATACACCATGGCACAGCAACAAGACACAAGGTAGTTATATTGCATCAGCAAGGTCTCTCCCAGGCACAAATGTCAAGGCAGATAGGGGTTTCCAGATGTGCTGTCCCAGCTCTGCTGAAGAAGCACAAAGAAACGGGCAACGTTGAGGACCGTAGACACAATGGTCAGCCAAGGAAACTTAGTGCAGCAGATCATGCTTATTTCCCTTCGCAATCGGAAGATGTCCAGCAGTGCCATCAGCTCAGAATTGCCAGAAACCCGTGGGACCCAGGTACACCCATCTACTGTGTGGAGAAGTCTGGTCAGAAGTGGTCTTCATGGAAGAATTGCAGCTAAAAAGCCATACCTCCGACGTGGAAACAAGGCCAAGCGACTCAACTATGCATGAAAACACATGAACTAGGGTGCAGAAAAATGGTAGCAGGTTCTCTGGACTGATGAGTAAAAATTTTAAATATTTGGCTGTAGCAGAAGGCAGTTTGTTCACCGAAGGGCTGGAGAGCGGTACAAGAATGAGTGTCTGCAGGCAAAAGTGAAGCATGGTGGAGGTTCCTTGCAAGTTTGGGGCTGCATTTCTGCAAATGGAGTTGTGGATTTGTTCAGAATTAATGGTCTCCTCAATGCTGAGAAGTACAGGCAGATACTTATCCATCATGCAATACCATCAGGGAGGCATCTGATTGGACCCAAATTTATTCTGCAGCAGGACAATGACCCCAAACATACAGCCAATGTCATTAAGAACTATCTTCAGCGTAAAGAAGAACCAGAAGTCCTGAAAGTGATGGTATGGCCCCAAAGAGCCCTGATCTCAACATCATCAAGTCTGTCTGGGATTACATGAAGAGACAGAAGCATTTGAGGCTGCCTAAATCCACAGAAGAACTGTGGCTAGTTCTCCAAGATGGAGATTGGAACAATCTACCTGCCGACTTCCTTCAAAACCTGTGTGCAAGTATACCGAGAAGAATTAATGCTGTTTTGAAGGCAAAGGGTAGTCACACCAAATATTAATTTGATTTAGATTTTTCTTCTGTTCATTCACTTCTTCTGTTCATGCATTTTGTTAATTGATAAAAAATAAACTATTAACAATTCTATTTTTTAAACCATTTTTATTTTACAGCATTTCTTCACGCCTATATATATACACAGTTTAAATATTTACAACTGCAAGATGTTTTTGTCATTCAAGACACTTGTAAACAGATACGTAAACTTCTTTTTTTTCTTCTCCTGGGTCGAACCCAGCCTGTGGGGTCAGTCTGACAGAAGAAAGCAGGAAAAAGCAGGGGTGTCTATCAGCTTAATTTGATTCTTTGAGGGGAAGCACAATTGAGGCGTTCACCCATAATGGCAGATCACAAGTTCATTAGCGGGCCTGCGTTAATGATGAATCCCTTAGAGTCTGGGGTTATTATCCCTGCATTCCTCCCTCATACAGCAGGGAGACCTCCAATCAGCGTGCCTCACCTTCATCACCAGCGTTTACACCCTCTCACCTTAATTAATATTGCCTCTGAAATTACTGAGAAAAACAAAAGACTGTCATTAAAGCCTGTTTACAAATAGATGTTAATGGAAGCTAAATGCTTAGTGTGTTATTTGATCTGGGGGCATAAGTGTATAAGTGCTTTGTGCATTTGTGCAGACGTCGTGAGAGGACATTTGTAAAATACAATTTACTTAGTGAGCACTTTATTAGGTCACATACAAAACATAATTTTTAGACTTCTGCTGCTGTAGCCTATCCACTTCAGAGATGCTCTTCTGCATACCACTATTGTAATATGTGGTTATTTGCCTTACTGTCACCTTCCTGTCAGCTTTGACCAGTCTGGCCCATTTTCTCTGACCTTTCTCAGTAACAACGCATTACGGCCCGCAGAACTGCTGCTCATGGCATGTTTTTAATTTTTTGCACCATTCTCTGCAAACTCTAGAGACCGTTACTGTTGTGCGTGAAAATCCCAGGAGATCAAGTTTTGAATACTCAAACCACCCTGCCTGGCACCAACAATCATTCCGTGGTCACTTTGTCACTTAGATTGCATTTCTTCCCCATTCTGACATTTGGTCTGAAAAACAGATGAAGTAGTAATCTCTGAGCAACAAACATTAAGATATAAAGACATGCTGTGCATAAGCAGGAATATATGACCAGGTGGTTAACCACCTTGAAGTTGTCAGGAATGTGGGACAGAGGAACCAGCCTTTGACACAGTCAACCACTCCATCCTCCTATCCTCCCTGGTATCTACAGGGATCAGTGGCACAGTCTTAGACTGGATTAAATGCGATCTCTCTGACCAGTCCCCCCAGGTGACCTGGGCTGGAAGAGTGTCAACCCCTCGCCTCCTTGTAACAGGAGTCCCCCAGGGCTCAGTCCTCGGTCCCCTCCTCTTCTCCATTTACACCAGAACCTTCGGCCCTGTTATCTCTGTTTATGGAATGTCATATCATTGTTATGCCGATGACACCCAACTCTTTCTCTCCTTTCCCCCATCAGACACACCGGTCTCTACCCGTATCTCCGCCTACATGAGACATCCAGAGCTGGATGGGCAACCACAATCTAAAGCTCAACCCAGGTAAGATGGAGGTAATCTTCATCCCTGCTCTAACCTCTCCCTTCTCAGATTTTTCCATCTCACAAGGGGATACTACAGTGACCTTATCCCCCAGTGCAAGAAACCTTGGAGTGGTGATGGACAACATGCTGTCCTTCTCCGAGAACATCACTACGGTGACCCGGGCATGCTGGTTCTTCATGTACAACATCTGGAGAATCCGACCCTTCCTCACCACCTACTCCACTCAGCTCCTTGTCCAAGCAATGGTCCTGTCCCGCCTGGACTATTGCAATTCTCTGCTGGCTGGCCTTACAGCATCTACCATCAGACCCCTGCAACTGATCCAGAACGCCGCAGCCTGTCTGGTATTCAATGTTCAATGCTCAGCAACCTCCACTGGCTGCCTGTTATGGCTCCCATCAAATTAAAAACTTTGGTGCTCGTGTACTAGGCAGTTAAGGGATCAGCCCCTGTATATATTCAATCACTTATCAAGACGTACGTACCAACAGGACCCCTCTGTTCTGCTACTTTGGGATGCCTGGTACCTCCCCCTCACCACACCTGTACTTCTCAGTTTTAATGAAGACAGGCATGTGCGTAATCCAACAAACGGGCAAAAGTTAAAAACTGGTAGAGAAATCCAAAAAACAGGGCAGAGTCCACAGTCCAAGAAAACAGATTCCAAATAACCGGGCATAATTCATAACAGATAAATAAAAGAAATAAAAAATAGAGCAGAGAATAGACAGATACACAGGATGGGGAAGCTGGAGGCTAGAACAGATAAGGACTGATTCCTAACAGAAGGAATAAGAACAGACAAACAAGCAATGAAAATTGAAAAAGACACACCAGTGGGTACTGGGGAACAAATGACGAGAGACAACAAGCAACAACTGCGACAAGACAGGAAGGAAATACAAACAAGGAGAGGGAGGCAGAGATACTTAATGGGGAGAGAGGGAAAACAAGGAGCGGAGTGCATGTGGATGTGACAGAACCCCCCCCCCCCCCCCAATGACTGGCAATCACCCACAGTAACACCACGGGGAGGAGGAGCAGGGAGGCTGGGCAAAGCGCAGAGGTACAGGGACAATCAGGGCCACAGAAAAAGTGAGGGAAACTGGGAAAGTACAGCCACTGGGGTCTCGTGTGACTGTGGGGTATCTTGGGGTTGGAAGCGACTGTGGAGCTTAAGATAACCCCAGGGCTTCAGGCTCGGTACACCTGAGGCAAGTCCCCACTGATACTGATCAGAACACTAAGTATATATATTTTGTTTGAGCATAATTTCACAATAGTTTTACCAGATCTGGAATTCTCACACAGTAATGTTTCTTTCTCAGTCTTCATGGGGTAATAGAGCTTAATAATTAATGCATTGTTAATAGAGCCTTGGACTGTAATTAGCATTGTGTTTGAGGAATATGGGCATGTATCTTCATCTGTTAGAGAGGATTGTTTCATCTTAATTATGGTCCTTCAATGGAATTTTTCTCTGTCTTATTTCATCTTTTGGTGCCAGTGTTACACAAGTGGCAAGAATTAAGAATGGTAAATGGCAGGCATTTATATAGCACCCTTATCCAAAGCACTGTACAATTGATGCTCCTCCATTCACCCATTCATACACACACTCACACACCGACGGCGATTGGCTGCCATGCAAGGCCACGACCAGCTCGTCAGGAGCAATTGGGGGTTAGGTGTCTTGCTCAGGGACACTTTGACACAGCCCGGGCGGGGGATCGAACCGGCAACCCTCCGACTGCCAGACGACTGCTCTTACTGCCTGAGCCATGTCGCCCCCATACTGTAGTCATTATACTGTGGATTTTTCAGCTTGAAGAAAATACACTTTGAAGAGTTGAAGGTCTGAAGAATACATTTTGAAATTGGTCACCCTCTGCTTGCTCATAACAGCACCTAACTTGCTCAGCCCCTATTTCTTATTTTTGGTCTAATATGCAAACAAGTTAGATAATGACCCCATAAAATCATTTTGTTCTAGTTATAACATTATTACAAGCAATGACAAGCACTGGTATTTAGTGAGAAGCACTTCAGACCACATTATAAAAAGACTCCCTTCTACACGATTGAAGTAGAACTGATCACGGAAGGCTAATTTAATAAAATCAGTACCATTTCAATATGATTGTAAAAGTGACCCTACTTATGTCTGTCATTTGAGTGAGGTGTACTGTGGTTCACCACTGACATTAAGCACTGTTGCAGCCCAACTCTACCCATGTTGCACTGGGGAAATACAATGGACCATCACCTAAACTAAATGACATGAAACAGAAAATGATCAAAATCTAAACGCAAAGAAAAGAACCAAAGGAAAAACTGAAAACAAAACACTTCACTAAAACTATAAAACAACAGCAGCCTCCAAGCAGTCTTGAATACAGGTTTAAAATCTTTCAAAATGATTCTCCTAACACTACCAAGGTTTCCAACTTTATTCTTTTGGGCAGGTGAACTCAGCTGCACAGAATTGTCCATTAGTCAATTGGCACAGCCACAGTCATGCAGTGGCTAATGCGGGGGGATGCAACAAGCATACAGACATCTGATCTGCTGGAATGCCCTGAGCATTGACGTGTCATCATCATCTTGCAAATGTAAGATGGCAACTGATCGCCTTTGTCCTGGACTCATTGGCCTCTTTTTCCTATAGTATGATTGTAATTGTTCTGGTAAGTGTGCTCAGCAATTATATGATCCGTTTAGCACACCCGTTACCACCTCATTAATCTAGTGGATAAAATACAGTATCAATTTGATCTAACTATGTGCAAGGCATAAAGCTGCCCCAGCATTGGGACTATCCCCCCCACCCCCAGGTAACAATCTAAATCTCCCTACTTTCAAGGGTGCCTGCGATCCATTGTGATTTATGCTGAGGATTTCCAGATTGTATGGATCTCAGTTCAGCAAGCCACTGGAAAGTATTTTGTGTTGCGGAACTCATAAGTATTTGGTATAAAACATACAGAATTTTGGAAGGATATAAAACTCTTCAAATATCCCTTTATAATTCTCATCTTCTTGACACTGTTTTGGAACCCTCTGTCTACACGAATTAGTCTTCTGAGAGATTTTGACACTCTCCTTGCTGCATAGTTTATCGAGGTATTGTTGTACGAACTGCAGTGGTGCCAATTTGCTATCTAGTCACTACGGTTTTAGGGAACAGTCTTGACTAGGTTGGTAGTTTCTCTAACAATCCCTCGTACTACTGTCTGTGGTTAAGTTGTGGCTTTTGTCATTGTTAGAGTAACACAATGCTTTTGCTTCATAACTTAATTATGCTTCAGCATCAGCTCTCCTTTAGAATTTTCTGGTACAGAGCAGAATTTACGGATCCATCAATAATTGTTGTCCAGGTCCTGAGGCAGCAAAGCATTGCCACACCATCATACTTCCATCACTATTTTTGACTGTTGGTATTATGTTCTTACCATGAAATGTTGTATTTGCACTATGGCAGACATGTTTAGCAGTTGGCTGGTAGAAGTTGGTTGCTACTCTCCCATGAATCACATTTTTACATTTGTAAACATTGACCTTAGCTGACAATCTTTTGTGACTTCCAGAACAGATTCACCACTGTTCCAATAGTTCTCCATTTGGAGATAATGGCTCTCATTCTGGTTTGAGTAATGGTCAGAAGAACCCCCACATCACTGCAAAAGAGAAAATGAGTAGCAGACACAGGTCTAGCTGTTCACATGACAACAATACAACAAACCTTAAACAATGAAGACCTACATGGCAGATTTGGTTAAGGTAAATGACTGGAACATGCAAGGTCGGTGGTTCTAATCCCGGTGTAGCCACAATGAGATCGGCACAGCCGTTGGGCCCTTGAGCAAGGCCCTTAACCCTGCATTGCTCCAGGGGAGGATTGTTTCCTGCTTAGTCTAATCAACTGTACGTCACTCTGGATAAGAGCGTCTGCCAAATGCCAATAATGTAATGTGCTCAAAATTGAACTTTCCAACAGGGCCCTCTTCCTTTATTTTATTATTTTGAAATTGAAAAAGTAATCTTGCTTTAAAATTTGAAGAAATGTGTCATGTTTAACTTTGTACCATTTAGAGGTAAGGTTCGCTTCTGTCCACTTAGGTATTAATTGTAAAAGGCTTTTTGACCAGGGGTGCCTGGATTTTTGCACACTACTGTATATGGAGTCACTATCACAGTTAATGCAGTCAATTCAGAGGTGAGCACATTGCAAGAAATTAAAAAAGTGGTCTACGGTTTGGTATGGTCACTTTGATATATATAGTTGCCAATTTAGCATTTCATCCCTCATGAAGGTCGTCAGGGGAGCTGGCATAATTATCTATCCATCAAGTTAGCTGTCATAATTATCTGTCTATATTGTGGAGAAACTGATCTGCAGTAATTTCACAACTGCACCATGCATTAAGGGAAAAAGTTAATTAAACATGGACAATTAAAATAAATGAATGGTCATTTCAATCTGCTTTATAGGAGTCAAAAGTTAGACCATCACACAGAGTAAGAATAGCAACATAATCATAGTTTTAATTCTCTTGTGTCTGATTTTTTTGTTGCCAGTACAAGTCAAAATAGGCTCAGTTCTGTGTACGCCAACTTCAAGGTGTGCAGAGAGTACGCACATACACTCTGCGTTGAAAGTTGCCTTTCTATGCGTACGCACCCTTCATATTCTACATGTATGACTTTGGCATGGAGTTTTTATCCAGTTAAAGTCATACCATGTAGTTATTTCGTCATCATTTACAATAATTTATTTGGTGGAACCAGAAACATGTCTTAGTGCTGCAATTGTAGAACACATGATCCCCCAATGTTTCCAAGAATACCTCACAAATATGCTCTCTCTCCAACCTGACAGCACCATCATAACTAATGGTGTATGTACAGTGTATGGATAATGACTGACTGACGCGTGACTTTTTAGCTGGGAAGTGTCACAGACTAGCGCCGTGACGAGACTAACACTGTTACAGACATGCAACACAAACACCGCAACACAACACGCTTTACATTTTAAACTGAACGGTAATAAACAACGCACAGCGAGTGCATTAAAAAATGTTTTACCGCATAAAACAAAAGGTTTACCTGGGTCCGTTCAATCCTAGTGCCACAACCAAACAGGAAGTGAAGGGAACCAGGTGGTCATCAACCATTTCTATTCGCTGTCCCTGCTGTCAATCATCATCATTATCCTGGTCCCGCCTCCACCACGTCCCTCCTTTGTTTATATAAGCTGTGTGTTGGCTGCCCCACCTAGGCTATGCTAGGCTATGCTAGGCTTGGCGGCTCATTCTGTTGCGAACCCTGTCAGTGTATGTTGTGTTTATCTGTTCTCCTACTTGTGTGAATGTGTTTCTCCGTGTATAGGCCCTGGGGCAGGTAAGACAGAGACCTCTATACACTGTTGCTGCACGTAGGGGGAACAATTGTTTAGACACCTTAGGAAAGGGGTGATTGCCACCTATGTAGTTTTGGTTATAGAGTAGATATATATTATTTTGTTCAGTGAACAGTCAGTAACTTGTATTTTGTTTCCAGCTCTGTTTGGTTTTGTTAATTTAATTGATTTGGCAACACCCAGGTTCCTTGGCTTCGTACCCCATGTGTCTTTGTCTTGGTATATTTGTTTAAAATCTGTAAATAGCACCTCCACTGTACTTTTTAAAGTACACTTTTATTGCACCTCAATTCTGGTCTGTTATTATTTTCACCACAAACGCTCAAAAATATCCTCCCGGTCATTTTATTTAATTATTATTTGTGGCATACTCCCTCCTACCCCTAGACGCCTGAGAAAAGTAACAAAAATGGGGGCTCGTCCGGGATTCTTGAGCGTTTTGGTGAGAATATCGTCAGCCATTGAGTGTGCTTCGTAGGCTGTACAGTAACGGATGTATTCAGTATGGAGAACACTGAAACCAAGCATGCTGAGTTTGATGTGAAAACATTTGGACCACCTTGCTGCAGTGTAAACTGACAGGTAAAGCGCAGGATGCAGTGGCTACCTTGTCGCTTGCCGATAGTTTAAATTATGAAGTCGTTAAGGCTGCGGTGCTCCGTGCTTATGAGTTGGTGCCGGAGGCTTATAGGCAGAAATTCAGAGACTACCGAAAGACCTCGACTCAGTCTATTGTTGAGTTTGCTAGGGAGAAGGGAACTCTGTTTGATAAATGGTGTGCTGCTAGCAAATCGACAGACTATAATTCACTCCGAGAATTAATTTTATTGGAGGAATTTAAAAAGTGCACGCCAGAGTGTCATGGTGGGAGGTTATTCCTGCTGTTGCCATGAGAGGGCCATTGGTTCCACCTGTTCCTTGTTAGCACCAGGGGAATTACCTTCCTGAGAGTATTTAAGACCAGCGGGTACTATCTTTCAGTGCTTTTGTGTTAACCGTTCGCCCTTGACACAAAGCCGGTAAAAGCACCTGGTAGACTCTGCACTAATACGAGTCAGGTTCGGTGCTGGTGGGTTATTCGCTAAAAAACTGAATTTATGAGAAAAGGTAAGGAAGGCGTTCAGCTGAGAGTGTTTATGTGCTGTCGCCTTCCTCAAGGGTTTTGTTTTTCTTTGGACTCGTGTGAGTCGGCGGTAGAGGGACGGTGTCCCCGGTACATGTATTTTGGTTTGCATTTTGTCCCGAGCTGCGTCTCGAGGTTTTTATTTTCGTGCCTGGTCTTTTTCTCGCCAGGTTGTATTTTATTTTTGTTTCTTGGTCTGTGACTATTTGTGCCCAGCTATTGGCACACATCCTGAGTTATTGGTTCGCCCTGTTTGTTAAGGGTTGTTTTCTGTTTCCCATAACCGTTTTTGGGCTATTTCTGTTTCCCCTTTATAAGTTTTGTGTTGTTTATTTCTTTTCCAGGAGAAGTCCTCCCGTGGCTGTGTACCCCTACCTCTGTCTACTAGTCTAGAAGGGTTCTAGCATTGGTCGCCCTTGGCTCTCCGCCCCGCTCGCCACCTTACACAGAGAGGTGTGTAGTATATTTGAATGAGCAAAAGGTTACATCCTTAAATGAGGCGGCAATCTTTGCCGATGAGTTTACCCTCACACATAAAGGTGTGTTTGCGACGTCTCGTGGGAAAACTGCTGAGGCTGCCACACCGGTTGCATCATCAGTTAAACCCCCTAAATCTCCCCCTACACACTCTAAGGAAGAGCGGGAGTCTTTTCACTGCCACAAGAAGGGTCATGTAATAGCAGATTGCTATTTATTAAAAAAGAAAAATACCAGTACCCCAAAACCTACCGGGTTGGTTCGAGCAGTATCTCATCAACTTCCCAGTACCAGTGAAGAAGGTAGCGTTGGCTACGGGCCATTCGTATTTGAAGGATTTGTGTCTCTGGTTGGGGAACCGAATGTCCAAAAGGCAGTTCGAATTTTAAGGGACACTGGGGCATCCCAGTCCTTCTTACTGGTGGGGATCTTGCCCTTGTCAGATACGTCCTCCTGTGGGGCGGATATCATAGTTCAAGGAATCGAGATGGGTTTTATTAGTGTTCCGTTGCATCAGGTGCAAGTTAACACAGATTTAATTTCTGGCTGTTTTAAAGTAGCCGTGCGTACTGCTCTACCAGTTCCAGGGATAGACCTCATTATGGGGAACGATATTGCAGGTGGAAAAGTGTACCCTGTACTAGAGGTTGTGAAAAACCCTGAGACACACGAGTTTTCAAAAATTCCCCCTGACATTTACCCTGCATGTGTGCTTACCCAAGCACAAGCACAAAAATGGGGCGAGCAGGTTAATTTGTCAGACCATCTTAGCCACTCCGTTCGCTAGCGATGTTCCGGTACCCGAGAGATCGCCGAAAAAGGTGAAGGAGAAACAATTGTCAAGGGATATGCTTTCGATGAAGCTGACAGTCACACACAAGCAGCTTATTGATGCTCAGAAAATGGATACATCACTCAAGCAGTGTTTTAAATCTGCTGTCACCCTTGAAGCTGCGAAAGATAGGCCAGTAGCTTATTTCGCAGGAAAGGGTCTGTTGATGAGGAAATGGTCATTACCTGTTGCCGCTGGCATGGATTGGGGTGTGGTAACTCAAATAGTTGTACCCACACCGTATCGCCAGCAGGTGTTATCGTTGGCACACGAGAACCCTTGGTCTGGTCACCTGGGAATAACTAAAACGTATAACCGGGTTTTGCAACATTTTTTCTGGGACAATTAAAGACCACGGTTACAGAATATTGCAGAACCTGCCATAGTTGTCAGGTGACAGGAAAACCCAACCAGGTAATGCTCCTCTCTGTCCTATCCCTGTTATGGGTGAACCATTCACTCAAGTTACCGAAAAGTAAAAGCGGAAATAGATTTCTACTTACCCTCATGTGTGCAGCTACATGATTTCCGGAGGCGATTCCCCTCCATGCCATTACTGCCAAAGCAGTGGTGAAGGCTTTAACCAAGTTCTTTTCAACCTTTGGGTTCCCTAAGACGCTCCAGACCGATCAGGGATCTAATTTTCTGTCAAAGATATTTAAACAGATTTTAAGTTCCCTTGCAATAAAGCATAAGGTCTCTTCCGCATACCATCCCGAATCGCAAGGTGCGCTGGAACGCTGGAACGCTGGCATCAGACTTTTAAATCAGTTTTACGAAAATACTGTCTGGAAACTGGAAATAGCTGGGACGAGGGAGTGCCTTTTGCGTTGTTTGCCCTAAGAGAAACTGCAGGAGTCACTTGGCTTTAGCCCAACCGAATTGGTTTTCGGTCACACAGTACGAGGCCCCCTTCAAGTTCTTAAAGAACAAATCATGTCTGACTCGTCTGTTAAGTCCACTAATGTGTTGGACTATGCAAGTCCGTTTCGAGAGCGCTTACATCGGGCTTGCTCTATGGCAAAAGAAGCACTTACCACTTCTCAGAGCGCTATGAAACAGCGTTATGAGCGGAAGTCGGTTGCGCGCTCCTTTAGTGTCGGATCAGGTGCTGGTTTTGCTGCCTATTCCAGGTTCTGCGCTGTCTGCTCGCTTCTCAGGTCCTTGCACTGTGGAGGAGAAGTTGAATGATACTGACTACATCATTTGCACTCCTGACCGTAGACGTCAGTCCCGAATGTGTCACGTAAACATGTTCAAGATGTACCATACCAGAACTACAAAACTGGAGGAGAATAATGTTTTACCGGTCTCAGCTATAGCTTTGGTGTTCCCGGTGGTCACTTCTGATCTGGCTGGGGATGAGGACGGTCTGCTGCTCCGAAACGCACCACAGCAGTGCGCAACCTATTAAATTCGGAAGTACTAGCGGATCTGTCTTCCCACCTCACCCATTTGCCAAAAGAACATGGTTCCGATATGGTAAAACTAATCACAGAGTATCCGATGCTTTTTAATGACACTCCTACACAAACATCAATTATACACCATGACGTAGAGGTGAATAACTCTGCCCCAATCCGACAGCACCCATATCGAGTTAATACTGCCAAACGGGCGGCCATGAAAAAAGAGGTACAGTATCTCTTGGGCAATCAGTTGGCCCACCCTAGTTCAAGTCCCTGGAGTTTTCCGTGTTTGTTGGTGCTCAAGCCAGATGGTACACTCCGGTTTTGTATGGACTTTCGGAAGGTCAATGCAGTTACTGTACCCGACTCTTACCCTCTCCCAAGGATGGAGGACTGCATTGACAACATTGGCTCCGCTCGATATGTGAGTAAACTCAACCTGTTGAAAGGTTATTGGCAGGTCCCCTTAACGTCTCGTGCTTCGGACATCTCTGCATTTGTGAGCCCTGACGATTTTTTGCAGTACAACGTCTTGGCTTTTGGTATGAGAAATGCTCCGGCCACCTTTCAAAGGTTGGTGAATATTGTTTTATCCGGTGTTCCGAACTGCAATGCATATCTGGTTGATTTGGTGGTTTATTCCAGTACTTGGACAGAACATGTACACCTCCTACAAATGGTGTTTGACCGATTGGCATTGGCTTCGTTAACTGTCAACCTTGCCAAATGTGAGTTTGGGAAAGCAACTGTCACCTACTTAGGGAAGCAGGTTGGTCAGGGTAAATTACGGCCTGTAGATGCAAAAATGATGGCCATTACTAATTTTTCCTGCACCTACGACCAAACGCGAGTTGTGTTGGTTTATCGGAATGGCTGGCTACTACCTTAGCTTTTGCCGTAATTTTTCCTCAGTCATAGCTCCCCTGACAAGTTTGCTCAGTTCGGCAAGACAGTTTGTTTGGACACCAGATTGTCAACATGCCTTTGAAAGCGTCAAAGCCTTGTTGTGCAGCGCTCCCGTGCTCGCCGCTCCGGAGTTCGCGCTGCCGTTTAAGTTAGAGGTAGATGCGAGCGCCTTGGGAGCTGGAGCTGTGCTACTCCAGGAAGACGCAGGCGGAATTGATCACCCCATCTGTTTCTGTTCGGGGAAGTTCACTAAGCCCCAGCTAAACTATTCTACAATAGAGAAGCACTGGCCTTACTTTTGGCATTACAACATTTCAAAGTGTATGTTGGATCCAGCTCTGTCCCGGTTGTTATATACACCTACCATAATCCATTTGTTTTTCTGTCTCGAATGTATAATCAAAACCAGAGGTTAATGCATTGGTCACTCATAATACAGAGTTACAACCTAGAAATAAAACATAAAAAAGGTAAGGACAATGTTTTGGCAGATGCCTTGTCTCGTACATAGGGTAGGCCTATGTAAAAAAAAACAACAAAAAAAAAGAGAAAACAATCATACCTTAAAGAATGTTGTATTGTTCTTCGTTATTGGTATGAACAAATCTGTTTACAAACCTCCTCAATACTCCAGACATGACTTTGTTTGTTGATGGCTCATCATTTATTGACACCGACATCAAAATAGGAAATCAGGATTTGCCACTGTCACTCAACACTCCCCTTTCACACACTGTAATGGAATCGGCTCTAGCTCCAGGAACTAGTGCCCACCAGGCAGAGATAGTAGCACTGGCTAGAGCCTGCCAGTTGGCAGAAGGGAAGTCTGTCAACATCTATAGTGACTCTGCTTATGCTTACGGGGTGGTACATTCTTGGGGGGGCACTTGGGCGTGTCGTGGGTTTTTAACAGCAAAAAAAAAAGAAGAGATATCTGCCTTACTCAAGGCAATAAAACTACCATCAAAGCTAGCATGATCAAAAAAAAAAAAACAAGACCCTGTTTCCCAGGGCAATGCGCACGCGGATGCTGCAGCTAAAAGAGCTGCTGACCTACCATATTGGCCTGCTAATCAGGCCCCTGTAATCGAAATTCTGGAGGTATAGCAGTCTGCCTCCACAACTGAGCAAGAACTCTGGAAATTCAGAGGTTGCTCCAAGAATCCTGTCACTGACATATGGCGCCACAAGTACACGGGCAAAGTTGTTACCCCAAACTCCCTGTTGCAACTCCTGTGCAGATTTGCTCACGGTGTGTGCCGCTCTGCAAGGGGGGAGATTGGTTTTCTCCAAATTTAACCGAAACAGTTACCAATTGGATTTCACATTGTTAAATTTGCCAAGAAAACAATGTGCACAAAGGGATACCCACTCAAACAGGAAGCATGCCCCCTGCCCAAGGCCCATTCACCCATTGTCATGGTGGGAGGTAATACCCGTGGTGATCGCCAGAGGGCCTAGGATAATTGGTAACACCTATTCCTCGTTTGCACCAGGGGAATTGCCTCCCAGCAGAGTATTTAAGGCCAGTTCTGACTGGTCTTCAGTGCTTCTGTGTTACCGTTCGCCCTAGCACAAAGCCGGTAAATGCACAAGGTAGACTCTGTGTTTATTCGAGTCAGGTTCTGTGCAGGTGTGTGTGTCGAAGCAATTCAATTCAATTTAAAGAAAGAAAAGAACAAAGGTAAGGAAGGCGCTCGGTTTAGTTGTTGGGTTCACCGACGCCTTCCCTAAGGGTTTTCATTTTTGTTTTGGGCTCGTGTGAGCCGGCGGTAGAGGGACGTTGTCCCCGGTTTTTGGTTTTTGTTTAGCCTACGCTGTTTTTGGCTAGGTTGTATTTTTATTTCATTGCCCCTGATTGGGCACTCTCTGTGCTCGTTATTCGGCACAGTTACTGGTCGGTACACTCGCCCTGTTCTCAAAGGGTCGTTTTATTTTCTTCTGCCATTTTGGGCTCCTTTTCTGTTTTCCCAATTAAGAATCGCCTTCGGGTTTGTTTTTGTTCTCCCCCCTGTTACGGGAGTTATTCTCATTTTTTGTCCCACTTATCCCTGTACTCTGCCCCTGGGATCTAGGAGGGGTATTATTTAGGCGCACTTGGTCCTCCGCTCCAACCCCACCATTATACCCATCTAGTGATGGATTACATAGATACCGTCCACAGTCTGCCGGCGTAGTCGAGAGATGCAACGGCATTCTCCAAAAAATTATAATAATCAAAGCATGCAAAGAGAGAGGAATGTCATGGATGAAGTGCCTGTCCCTAGCTCTCATGGCCATGTCATTATCACGGCCAGTCTTTTTAACACACTTGACACTCCATGAAATGATTACGGGGAGGGTAATGAATGTTCCAGCGAACAGGCCCAGGATGGGGGAAGTGCAGTGCTGGTGGGAGGTTTGGACGCACCTTGCCCTTTTCTGCTTTTTCTGATTGGTGACAGAGGAAATAAGACATCAAACAATTCACATGTGAATTCACATGCCTCAGACCCTTGATGACTAAAAACAATTTAATCCACAAATGTGTTCCATACTGTATCAGCATAATTAAGAATACAGCTGATAATACAGCTGAATCAAGTCCCAACTCCCAATTCCCATAGAGATCCAATTAAATGCAAAGTGGATTTAGTATCCCTTGAGATATCCAGACTTTGATGATGTTGATAGATTTCATGGCATAGAAATATATGCAGTGACTACTACTACTGTCTGTTCTGGCTCCACGGTGGTGGAATGAACTCCCCCGTTGAGGTCAGAACTGTAGAATCTCTTCCCACCTTCAAGCGCAAACTGAAGACGCACCTCTTCAAGCAGCACCTCTCCCCGTCCCTCCCTACCTCCCTTTGAACCTTAATTGTTGTCTTTCTGTGATTTACTTTTTTGTGTATCGGTATTTTTAGATTGGCTAGGTAAGCAGTGTTTGGCTAGTTAAGTTTGGTCACTTTTGCTTTGTTGTTTATTTGTTTGTTTAAAAAAAAAAAAAAAAAAAAAAAAAAATAGGCCCTGGTCCTTATCGTTGTTGTACAGGTAGCAGTTGAAAGACCCCTCTAGGGTCTTTCAGCGCACTTATCCCTGGTTATGGGTATGCACTTTATTGTACGTCGCTCTGGATAAGAGCGTCTGCCAAATGCCATTAATGTAATGTAATGTAAAAACAGGACCAGAAGAAACCCAGTGTAAATTTAAACTTCTTTGAAAGGTGGTGGTCACAGTACTATGCCTGTACCGGAAACCAGATTGCATGTCGTAAGCATCTGTAATAGACATGATTGAATCAGGAAAATACATTTTCTGCACACTTTCCCTCAGTGTTTCTGAGCCAACGGGAAATCTGGCCTTGCTGCTGGATTGCTCAGCTGTTTGTGGCTTAGAGTATGCTTGTTCATGCACCACTGAGAATAAAGCCAAGCAGCACATTGTAATGTTTCTGAGTCTGTTCTGTCTGTTTTAGTGTTATTATTGTTTATTGCTTGTTAGTTATTCATATTCATTCATATTTCAGTTATTGCATTCGTGATTCACTGTTCTATGTCGGAATGTTTCTGAGCCGAGTCACTCCCTGTCTGCGTGCTTCACTATTTGGGTGGTTTCGGTAGTTTCCGGGTTTTAAACATTTCTTCCAGCCTCGCATTCCTTACTTCCGGCTTCTCTTGATAGTTAAATGTTGTAAAGCACTATTCTTACTAACTACTACTAATTTAGGTATTGTGCAGTACTAATCCGATTAATACACTCACTGTCTGTCTAACTAACAAACTAACAGTCACTTTAATTGGGTAGTTTAGGTTAATCACGTAACTAACTCCCGAATCCGGAGCCGTATGTTTCACATGTGTGTTTGTCTTCCCCTGTTATTTTATCATTACCCTATTAATGTCTCTGCATTGTTTGTTGTCAGAATGTTGAGATTTAAGTACGCCTGATTATTGAGATTCTTACGACATCCCTTTGTTTTATGATTTCCGAGTTTGCCTTGCCCTCTTGTTTTGGTTGCCCATCTGTTTCTTTGGTTTTTGATTATTTGCTTCGCCTTCTCCACTCTGATTTTTGCCTCAGCCCTTAGTACCTTCGTTTCTCTGACTCCCTGGATTCTGACCTTTGATTGTTTATTTTTTTTGACTATTCTTTTGCATTCTGATTTGGGCATTGTCTGTTGATCTCTTGGCTCTGAACCTTGGACTGAATAAATAAAGTTTTTGGATTATCCCTTGGTCTACTTCCGGGTCCTCAGTGCGGTACATAACACATTTTAACAAGCCTTTTTTTGCAAATGCATGCTATTGGCATCTGGCCAGTGATAAATATGCATAATATTTCACACAGTGCCCTTGCAAAAAGAGTAACCTGCTGTGCTAAAGAAAACAATGTGTTTCTAAGTACATGAAAATTATCCATTACTTACCCATCAAGAGTAGAAAAAAGAGGAAAAACCTACCTTATATACATCAGAGGGGGGAATAAAAATGGCAGACTCTGCTTCCAGAATGTTCTCTGTGCTTTCAAGCGTGAAGCTCAAGGCCAAGGTAGGCCCTAATTGTAGAATCTCTTGGCCTTCGGCTCTGAAACAGAAATACTCCAGCCGCTGAGCTCTAGCCTTTTCCACCAATCACCCCCCACTCCAGCCGCTGCGCTCTAGCCTTTTCCACCAATCACCCCCCACTCCAGCCGCTGCGCTCTAGCCTTTTCCACCAATCACCGGCCTTCCAGCTGTAAGGGCACCATTCTGATGGGGATAATCACACAGTAATCCGGTGGCCTTTGTAAAAAAACAGCCCCCATAATTCACATCTCATTAGAATCAACTGACACCATCCCTGAAACCCTAAGCCAGGAGAATGCCACTGTGTTTAACTGCAGTTTGATTACATTCTAGGCTCCTGTCACCAGAAGATGTACAACACTGCTGCTGTTTTTGTTATGGTGTACCTCAATCAGTCTGGCTGAATAAACAGGCCATTATATTTTCCCACACTGGTTTAATCTCCTCATTAAATTTTTTTGTGGATGAAGCTGGCGTTCATTATTCAGTATTTCACTACTACTGCTGCTACTACTGCTACTACGGTACTTCTACAGCTACTACTACTACTACTGCTACTACTACAGCTTTTGCTGCTGCTCTTACAACTATGAGTACTACTACTACTGCTACCATTACTGCTACCATTACTACTACTGCTACTACTACTACTGCTGTTACTACTACCACTACTACTACTACTACTACTACTACTGCTGCTGCTTCCTGCTACTACTACTGCTGCTGCTACTACTGCTGCTGCTACTACTACTACTACTACTGCTGCTACTGCTACTACTGCTGCTACTACTACTACTGCTGCTACTACTACTGCTACTACTACTACTGCTACTGCTGCTACTACTACAGCTATTGCTGCTGCTGTTACAACTATGAGTACTACTACTACTGCTACCATTACTACTACTACTGCTACTACTACTACTGCTGTTACTACTACTACTGCTACTACTACTGCTGCTGCTGCTGCTACTACTACTGCTGCTGCTACTACTACTACTACTACTACTGCTACCATTACTACTACTACTACTACTACTACTACTGCTGCTGCTGCTACTGCTACCATATTACTACTGCTGCTGCTGCACTATGACAATGTTTGGATTGGAATGGGCAGGCTGAGGAAAGGCATGGTTTGTCCAGGCACATCCATACGCCATGAGACAGCCCATACTCTCAGTTTTTAGAGGCAGGAATCAACAGCATATCTACAGGACAGAGCTTAGGGTCTATCCCATTCATACCAGAAAATTATGTTTAAATACTATGTAATGGAACTAAACCCAATCGGGGCTAGAAGACAAAGATGCATTTGGCCATTTATAATAACTAATCTATTCATCTTGAATAATAGCCTTTTTGTGATCAAATGCTTTTTCTTTATTCAGAAAGATTTTCACCCAGAACATTCCACAGTGCATCTTTTTTTTGTTTTCCCTTAAACATCATAACCCAATCTCAATTCATTATGGAGATAAAAATGTGTGGGATGAGGATGGGGGCATGGTTATTTAGCCAGTCCTCTCTGCCAGCAACTTTATTCACAGATGTGAAAATAATAATTTACATGAGTCGACAATCTGTAATCTGTAATCTGTAAAGACATTAGAGTGAAGAAGAATACAGTGTATGTCTATTGGCCATGTCAAGCAAAAAAACTGGATTGAAAATGCCTGGTCGAGCTCCAGGAAGCTTCCATGTCAACTGAGAGGAGTACAGCATTTCCTTGTAATTGCTGGGTGACGGGCTGGAGGAAAGACCCTTACCCAACTGCCACTGGTAACCGCAATTAAAATCAGTATCAGCCCCAGTATCAGGCTGGGAGAGGTGAAATCAGAAAAGCATGAATTTAGGAATTGATAAGAAGCCATGACTTGTCAGTGTAGGGTCTGCTAAATCCATTATGTCCCTGTGTTTGATTTAATATTAGTGTTTGCCAATTTATTTATATTTTCAGATTATCTTGCCAGCGATCAGCAAGTGCATAGCTGCAGCTTTAGGACAGTCCATCCAAGCAAAGTTCTTGGTGCAGACTCAGACTTATTAACCACAGATGATCAAAAAATTTTATTTCTAAAGTTAGTAATGTTCAGTGAATCTACAGTATTAGTAATTGCATTTGGAACATATTGATATATCTTCTATTTTAATTACTTAAAACTTGCCTTCCAGGAATACAACAAATGTGTTTTATTGGAATGGTTTTCTGTGACCTTTGCTGAACTGGCTTGGAATAATAATAACTTTCTTAGAGGAGTTGGGAATGGCAGCAGAATATCTGCCAAAGTTGTGAAAGGTTTTGAGCAGGCTGGGGTGTAAAGCACCTTCCCCCTGGTAGTGTCTGTGCAGAGTGAAATATAGAAGGACTCCAGGGTCAGTTCCACCGAGAGGCCAAACGCAAACACTTCCAGGTGAGACATGCATTTTTAAATCACAGTCCCCCAAGTTCAGCGGTAAAATGGCTGCTGAGACCTACACAGTCTCAAACCATCGGCAGCAATTCACCCACACATCCGTCCATACATTAATTAATTAAATCCATTCTTCCAAATGTGCGTCAAAAACCCGCCTGTCAGAAGCGCCAATCTGATTGGCCACCCCACTGGCACATCACTGGCTGTTTTGCCAGTCAATCTGTTTTTACAATGGAACCGTTTTTCAAGGCTGGAAAATGTGCTGCAAGAATCGTGACAGGAAAGCTTGTATGGTGAATTTACTTCTAAGTGAAATTTGTAAGCCTCTAAGCTTTATTTTGCTCTTGGCAGGGTGACAGCTTAAACATTTTGAATGTTAATGTTTGAATGTTAATGTTATGGTTGAAATATCATTGAAATGTAATCATTAAATAACATAGCGTTAGCTGACTAAATTGAATTGTCACGTTTCATGTTTGTCATGTCATGTTTTATGTTTCGTTATTGTCTTGGTTATGTTATTGTCATGTCACGTATTATGTTAGTCTAGTATCACCACGTTTTTATGTTTCATGTCATGTTATGTTTCATGTTTAGTTGTTGTTATGATTTAATTGTTAGTCTTGCCATGTCATGTTATTTAGTCTATTGTCATATTTCGCAAACTTGTTATGTCACAATTTATGTTTCATGTTACGTTGTACTGGTCATTGATTAGCATACACTTTTTCATGTCTTTCTGAAAACCTTGCATTCCTGCTTTCTCTCTCTCCCTTTCTGTCACTCACACCCTGAAATTGTTTCAATTTCCCTTGTCTACTTACTAATCTACTAATGCTAGATCAGGATTGGCTAATACTAACATTCTAATCATGTGTTCATGTTACCTTACATTTCTTGTGCATGTCATTTACTAATTTACTAATGCTAGGGCAGGATATGTTTATTACGATTACTAATTACTAATACGATTACTAATTACCTCGTTAACTTGTCAATCTCCACACCTGATTTCCATTCTCTTGCTGCTCTCAAACTAATTGTCAACACCGGTCTTGTCTTTGCGAAATTGTTGCCTCCAGTTTGGCAGTGCATCTCGTAAGCGTCTTTTGTCAAGCCATTGTCTACCCGTTACGATCCAAGCCTGTTTACTGACCAAAGATTATTGACTTCTGTTTTGTTGACCATTGCCTGCCTGTACCACGTCTTTGCCTGCTGTTTTTGTACTTTTGCCCCGCGGAGCAGACTTCGGTCTTGACTCTAGCGCCGTCATCAACCCTGAGCCTGCCTACCGCCCGCCTGTAATTCTGCCCCGCTGACAGCTTTCCTGGCTACCGGACTTCTTGCATGTGTACCGATTATGAGACTCCGATTCCCTCGGTACTGCACTTTGGATTTTTGGCTGGATATTACATGTACGAACATTGCTTGTTTTTTGACTACGCTCTCTGGATTTCCCCGAAAAAAGCCCTGACGGGACTTAACTACACCATTGTTTCTGAGTCGTGCATTTTGATTCCAAACCCCCCACGCACCCGAATCAGACTAGCTAGCTAGTAAGCTAGTAATGATTTAATAATCCCCACATAATTTAACACCCCCACTTGCTCTCATTATACAGATTAAACACACTGTTTGACAATTTAGGCTACATTCCAAACATAAAATTCCCAAACTTGTGTACTACTAGCTAACTATCTAGTCAACCAAATCTATATAGCTAAATCGCTGATTTATCTAACTAGTTAGGTGGCGTAACGTTAGTGTTAAATTAGCTAGCTAGCTAGATAGTCAGATAATAACTGTCGCTAGCTTACGTCGTCATGAAATTTCTTCTTACCGTGAGACCTGTTTACATTTCGGCAGATGTGCATGCAAGCTAAATCGCTATGTTCGTTTTGGTCGCAGCACATTCGACACGCGAGGTCCTTAGATTATTTTTAGCCTGTCCCACAAATGTAGCTTTTTTTTTAAGACGAATATAGTCACCTCTTTAGATCAAACTTTAGATTAAAAAAAAAAAAAAAACCCTTTGAGGCTCAGGCTGTCCTAAAATTCCTTCTTACCGTGCAAAATTCCCTACCCGTAACGGTAGCCGACATGCAAGCTATTGCCTCCAAAATTATGGATTTGCAACAAGAGTAACATTATCGGTCCACGCTGTTTATTTATAGGGCACTTTTAAGCAAGCGTGCAATGCTCTTCAGGCAGATTAGCTTTGCCTACTTGCTCTTAGGGTCATGCTACATCAGATCAGTCTTATGAATACATGACTGGGGAAAGCAGCTTAATTAGGCTGCTCATAACTGGAACTGTATATAGGACACCTCAAAACTGGATAATAATAACGTGATGAAATAACGTTCAATAATTATTTTAAACGAGGTCTTGCCGGATACACGCTCTTGATTCAGGTAGGGATGTGACAATTCATCAGTTTTTGTAACCGGTTACCATGCCATTTTTTAAACGGTTAACCGGTTAACCGATACGGCTTATGACCACTAGGGGTCGTATCTTTTTTATTTATTTTTTTACTGGATTACTGAGAATTTTTATTGTATTTTCAAACTTTAGTAGTTAAATGTCAACATTGTAAGTCAGATAATAGTAAATCAGCCTAATTGCCAAATTAAATATTTGCAATTACATTGACATTGTGCAGTGTTCACAGTTGCAGAAATTCACAATGTTGTAAATCCCTGTAGTTTACGTCCAGGCAATGATGGTCAATCGTGTGTCATTTTTTTAAATGCATCTTGATTGGAATTAAATCTGTGAATATGCTGCTGTTAACAACTTTGTTACAGACGGGGTTGTGCACTCAAAATTCCACAGTCACACAATATTTGCCTGATATATTATAACACCGGGTCTGTTTTACCATAGGCGGCTGGTCTAATGATTTTACCTTCATGCCAATGCAGGTCGCTGTAGAATTTCATATATTCTTATGCAACCATGGTGGTGAGATTAACGTGTCCATTTTTTGCTGAAAGCAGGGATTTTTTGCTTTCAATAGGGACAAATAGCCTAACAAATAGCGTAATATGTTTTGCATAGTGAAACATGAAGTTTGGTTTGCCGATAGTGTTAACTTGCATGTTAACGAATAAACACGGATGAAGAAACGCCATAGATTAAGCCATAAGTGAACTAACAGCTACAGATTTGAAACACAAAGAAATTATTTGACAACTATAGTACTGTAGCATTCAATTCCATACGGTGTTTGCATTCTTAACCCTCTGAAATGGCCGCAGATTGCTTGTTTGTATGACTGTAGCTTGTGGATTGAATGTAAACTGCGTATTGTAATATTCCGTGCAACATTTGTCCATAATGTATTGCTTTGTTTATTTGTAGATACAGCATAGTGGAAAGCTGCGTTCAGTTTGCTGGTAGTTTGAAATTGCGTGTCAACGAATAAACACTGATCTTCTGTGAACCTTAGGAAACGACAAAACGTTACAATAAGCCATAAGTCAACCAACAGAAATTATTTGATAACTATAATGCTGTAGCATTCAATTCCCTATGGTGTTTGCATTTTAACCCCCTTGATTTCTTCCTCGAACTACTGAAGCTAGTCGATTGATAGTTTAGAACTGCAACAGACATTGTGTGATTGTGATTCTTCTTTCTCTGTATTTTGTACTGATATGATTTGCGCATTGTTATGTATCCCATAGCACTGCTGGAAAAGACCATTACTCACTTGATATTCCTTGGTTAAATGAAGGTTAAATAAATTATGTGAACAAATTGCAAAGTGTCTTATTTCCTGGACAATGAATTAGTTGCATTCCATCAGTACATTGTATCTGACAATTTTATGATCTACAGCATGTAGTGGGTCATTGAGAAAGATGTGGGACCACTTAAAAGATTTGCGTATACTTTACCTAGTTTCGGGGGGAAATGCAAGGCTATAGCATATCCTATCACAGCATGAATCAAACTCATAAATGGGAAAAATAAACCGGAGAATGGGAGAATATAAAAAAGTTATTGGCCGTGAAAATTGCTTACCCAACTTTGTTTACTTTCTGAACAGATTGTGCCTGCAGGCTAATCCTCGTTTTCTTTGCAGCATTTTCTCTACGCGCTATCTCCATTCCGGCAGCTGCAATTATGCCGAGAAATACCGAGAAATAAGTGCGCAACATGACGCATTACTCTTTTAGAATATTCTAACCAGTAGCAAATGGAAGGTTAAGGTCTCCGTTATAAAGGTAGCTACCAACCCCAACACGGGGATGGTGGGCACAATGTCAAAATGCTTTAGTTAGAATAAAGCAACCAATAAACATTTTCAACATTCAATTCAAATAATTACTAGAAAGCACACATACCCAACTAAAATGGGGTATACGGTAAATATACTATATAAACCTTGGCGTGTAGTCAAATTTTATTTTCCAAAGGGAGATTGAACAGTTGACAACATTACATTACATTATTGGCATTTGGCAGACACTCTTATCCCAAGCGACGTACATGTGATTAGACTAAGCAGGAGACAGTCCTCACCTGGAGCAATGCAGGGTTAAGGGCCTTGCTCAAGGGCCCAACGGCTATGCGGATCTTATTGTGGCTACATCGGGATTAGAACCACCAACCGTGCCTGTCCCAGACATTTACCTTAACCACGACGCTACAGGCCGCCCTGACAACATGCTCTCAAGACAGAGATGAAATCACGGCGCCACTCGTAGGCACGGAAATGCCGGCCAGTTTAGTCTCAAATCTGTCGCAGAATATAGAAAGGTCCGGATCACAGTTCTTACGGTCCGCGTCGCGGCAACGCGTAGTTACATTTCTCGGGAGGTGCGCGTCAAGCCTGATTTATACTTCTGCGACGCGGAGGCTACGGCGTACCATATGTATTTCCGGCTGCTCTGCCATTGTTCATTTTCAGTCGCATGTGCTGTGTCCTGAAACCAAAATCAGTTGATTGATGCCTCTTTGACTGATCAGTAATTAAATTACATTTTATTCAATTCAATTTTTAAAAAGGCGACTTCGGAGGTGTGTTTGCAGCATGGGATTGAGACACAGTTTGAAGGCAGAAAGTTGTCAGAGTGAAAGTAAAGTGATTAAGTGATGCGTAATTACAAGAAATTTAGCTGGCTAGCTCACGGAGGCTTAAAACATTACATACGTTATTTCAGTGTGTTAAGCAATTAAAATGTTGTTTATAAAGTATAACTAAAACAAAATGTCAAGCTCGTTGTGTACTTGCACTTGTGGACAAGCTCTTTTATAGTTATTTGTGAACTCCGCCGCTGTTTTTAGCTGCCATTAATTTAACGGAAGTGAGATCCATACAGTTAATCGCAAATGATTATGGGATATAATTAAACGAAAACTAGCGTTTTGGCGGTGTAATTGCAGGGCGACGCAGACACCCCAACGCACAGGTATAAATACTCTCAGCGGCGTAGGTTATAAATCGGCCTTCAGGCTACGCCATAGGATATGCTATAAGGGGACGCGTTGACTCGACGCAGAAGTATAAATCAGGCTTAAGGACTTCTGAGGGTAAGAAGAAATTTTATGACAACGTTAGCTAGAATGCTAGCGTGTATTATCGCCCTGCTACGTGCGATAAACAGCAAAACATTAAGGTATTTACAACTGCCTTTCCACAAAAGAAAACTGACAAGCCTAAAAAAAAACAGCTATTAGGAAAGTTAGCTAGGTTGAAAACCAAGAAGCCTTATTGTTGTGCTGTATTAATTAATCGTTGCGATTAAGGAATTCCAGGATTCCGGTGTTCTATGTGTAATGTTGATATTGTAAATTAAATTAAATTAAATTCAATTCAATTTTATTTGTATAGCGCTTTTTACAAAGGGCCTTTGTTGCAAAGCAGCTTTACAGAATTAGAAACCGGGCCCCAAGAGTATGCCTAGGGCAACAGTGGCAAGGAAAAACAATGGTTTTAAACAGAAAACCAGATTCAATAAAAGTACATAAATGTCCAATAAATTGAAGCACAGATGGTAGGAACACCAATGGGTGGCACTGTCAGGCAAGGGGACAGGCTTGGTGCTACAGCTGTGGCAGGAGGGAGTTGTGTGGCTGGTCTTGGGCTGGAGCTCCAGGCCAGGAGGGGGTGCGCAGGAAAGGTGCCCAGAGAGGGGAGAAGAGGAAAGTAACATTGTTAGGGGGTTCAGATGGTAATTGGTTATTAATTAAATGAGGTCTTAAGGGATGCATTAATATTACGAAATGTATATTTAATTTGTTTGTGAACATTAAAATGATGTGGAGCTAAACAACATCCCTGTGTATGGCTGACCCTATTGTTTGAAAATATTTAATTTAAATAAAGCTCATTTTTCTTATGTCGTTGTTGAGTTTGTGTTGTCTTTAGACAAACATGAAGTGACTGGATAAATAACATGCATCAGAGCTGATGAGAATGTGATTTGGGACAAAGCAACAATGTGTATTATCATCATTTTCATTAATTAATATGATTAAAACGATGAATTAAGTTAATTTGTTATAGATCGATCACCGCAAATTATTGAACAGGCTTAGTTACAGGTCAGAGCATTATTTATTGTAATAAATATCTAAAAGATGATAATACACATTCTTGCTTTGTCCAAAACCACATGCTCACCAGCTCTGATGCATGTGTTACTTATCCAGTCACTTCAAGTTATTCTTCTCAGATTGAAACAAGCCTGTAAATATTGGTATTATGTTGGTGTACCATGGCAGGGATTGCTCTACACCTTGTAGTTTGTTCTGCAGAACACAGTCCATGACTTTAATGGCCTTAAATATGGTCAAGATATTTGGTTTATTCTTGATGCGTAAACATCTAATTGTCTTACATTACATCACTCCACTCTGCTAAAGCAAAATCCCTCTCCTCTGTCCTCATCTTCCTCGACCTGTCAGCCGCCTTCGATACAGTCAACCATGAGATTCTGCTCTCATCGCTGTCTGGGATGGGTGTCATAGGTTCTGCACTCGCTTGGTTTTCCTCCTACCTCTCTGGTCGCTCCTACCAGGTGACTTGGAGGGGCGCAGTCTCCGACCCTCAACCCCTACGAACTGGAGTCCCGCAGGGCTTGGTTCTTGGGCCTCTCCTCTTCTCGCTATACACCATGTCTCTTGGTTCTGTTATCTCTTCCCACGGCTTTTCTTATCATTACTACGCTGATGACACCCAACTCTTCATTTCCTTCCCCCCCGACACCCAAATCACCACACGGATCTCTGCCTGCTTGGCTGATATCTCTGCGTGGATGACTTCCCATCACCTAAAGCTCAACATTGCCAAAACTGAGCTTCTCTACATCCCTGCTAAGTCCTCTCCGTCAATCTACCTCTCATTGACTGTTGAGGACTTTGTAGTTTCCTCCTCCCGTACGGCAAAGAATCTTGGGGTGACTCTTGATAACTGCCTCACCCTGGCTCCACAAGTATCCTCCACTGCCAGAACCTGCAGGTTCTTTCTGTATAATATACGCCGTATCCGTCATCTCCTGACTGAGAAAGCCACCCAGCTCCTAGTCCAGGCGCTCGTTATTTCCCGCCTGGATTACTGCAACTCCCTCCTAGCCGGTCTCCCAGCATGTGCCATCAAGCCCCTCCAGCTGGTCCAGAATGCTGCAGCCCGCCTGATCACCAGTCAGCCCAGGTCGGCTCATGTCACCCCGCTTCTCATTGGCCTCCACTGGCTTCCTATTGCCGCACGCATCCGTTTCAAGGCCCTAGTGTTGGCATTTCAGGCTGCTAAGGGGACTGCCCCACCTTACATACAATCCCTGATCACTCCCTACTCCCCAGCTAGACCACTCCGGTCTGCCAGCTCTGATCGCCTTACGGTTCCCTCTCTACGTGCACCTGGCGGTCGAGCTGCACGTTCACGCCTGTTTTCCGTTCTGGTTCCTCAGTGGTGGAATGACTTGCCTACCACTGTCAGAACAGCAGAATCCCTCCCCCTATTTCGACGCAGACTCAAAACCCACCTTTTCAAACTCTACCTTAGTCCTCCCTCCTGATTTCCCCTGCCCCTCCTTTCTGATATCCCTATCCTTGTCTAACCCCCCCCCCCCCCCCAAAAAATTTAAAAAAATTTAAAAATAAATTTAAAAAATGCACTTCTGATGACAACTATGTTTAGAACAGCATTTCCTGTGTTTTTTGCTAGTTTCTGGATGTGATGCTCTGACTTATGGTAGAACCTATGCACTTGTAAGTCGCTTTGGATTAAAAGCGTCTGCCAAATGACTAAAATGTAAATATATTGTTATCATATGATACACTGTGTAATTCAGTTTAGTTATAATTGGTGCAAGTCTGAGGCTCTTCAGTTTACTGTCCTCAGGCAGTGTGGCTTGGAATAACACAGCACACCAAAATTGTGCTCTTTGTGTTAATTCAGAGAAAGATACCCAGGGTTTGCATTATGCATTTTTGTTTGTTTGCATAGAGCATTTGTCTACTGAATAGCCTTAACTTTTGTTAATGAGCTCAGAGAAGGGTCTTGATGAAAAAAGCCTATTTATTTGTCGTTGTTAATGTCATCCTGTACATTATGTCTAAGTTGACTAGTAATGCATATTGTTTGGTTGTTTTTTTACACATGAAACCATAAAAAACATAAATAACCCCCAAAAATGTTTCTTGCACGTGAAGCCAGGAGATATAGTGGCCACCCCCAGACAACCCTTGGACCCACCTTGGCCACCCCAGTAAAATCCTAGAACCACCCCTGAATGTAGCTAGTTCCATTGAGCCTTCTGGTAAAAAAGAGCCTTCAGCTAACTCTGTAATGGCTCATAATTAAGCATATGAGCTCAATACATTGTTCACAAGCTGAATTTAATTAGATGGTAATGTTACCGTTACTGATTTTATTCTCACTTTTGAATGCTGTGTTTTAAATGAGAGGTAGAAGTTAATGAGGTCTCATGCTTAATATAATTGTATATAATGTATTGCATGACACTTTTCTTTTTTTTCTTTTTTTTTTTTTCTACCAGGGAGATCAGTGATCAGTGGAAGTCAGTTGATGTCGAATGATATTAAACTCATACTTTTATCGATAAATGTTATGACAGATGTTGCTATCATAAAAGTTATATGAAAGTATGAAAGTTTTATGTCATTAGGCATAACCTGATGTCATCTGTTACGCCATCTTGTGACAGTTATGTCATGTGTTTGACAGTGTTATGGCAGCCTTATGGCGAGTGATTCAAGTAATGTATTATTCACTCTTTAATGTGTACAAACTAAAACAACAGAAACTTGAATTAAATAATTTTGATACTTTGGGACAAATAAAAGGACGCAGTCTTATTTTATACCCTTAACATTACAAATACCATAGCTTTATGCAGTGAGGGGATATTGTATTATACACTCACTGAGCACTTTATTAGGAACATTTTAACTTTATTACACCTACATATTCATGTGACTATCTAATCAGCCAATTGTGTGGCAGCAGTGCAATGTATACAATCATGTAGATACGGGTCAGGAGCTTCAGTTAATGTTCACATCGACCATCAAAATGGGGAAAAAAAGGGATCTATGTGACTTTGACTGTGGGTTGATTGTTGACGGCAGAGTATCTCAGAAACTGCTGATCTCCAGGGATTTTGACGCACACTAGAGTTTGCAAAGAATGGTGCAAAAAAACAAAAAAACATCCAGTGAGCAGCAGTTCTATGGACAGAAACGCTTTGTTAATGAGAGACGTCAGAAGAGAATGGCCAGACTGGTCAAAGCTGACAGGAAGGTGACAGTAACACAAATAACCACAGATTACAACAGTGATATGCAGAAGAGCATCTTTGAACACACAACGCATCATAACTCTAAGTGGATAGACTACAGCAGTAGAAGTCTAATAAGTAATAAATACCTAATAAAGTGCTCACTGAGTTCAGCTTATACAGTGAATGGTATTTGTAAGTTCATTCATTTTCATTCATTCATTATCCTAACCCGCTTATCCTGAACAGGGTCCCAGGGGGGCTGGAGCCTATCCCAGCATACATTGGGCGAAAGGCAGGAATACACCATGGACAGGTCGCCAGTCCATCGCAGGGCACACACACCATTCACTCACACACTCATACCTATGGGCAATTTAGACCAATCAGCCTAACCTGCATGTCTTTGGACTGTGGGAGGAAACCGGAGTACCCGGAGGAAACCCACGCAGACACGGGGAGAACATGCAAACTCCACACCGAGAGGCCCTGGCCGACAGGGATTCGAACCCAGGACCTCCTTGCTGTGAGGCGGCAGTGCTACCCACTGCACCATCCATGCTGCCGGTATTTGTAAGTTGTGTAATAAATTTGTACATGTGTAAGGTATAAAGTAAAGTAAGTGTTTAAAGTGTAAAGGGTTTAAAGTGTAAAGTGTAAAGGGTCTTTTTCTAACCTACACTGAACATAGATCTGATGCATAGCATCTCTTGTTCTTGGAATACATACAAATATTAACCACACAAAAGTTATGGGTAGACCACCTGGCAGTTTTGTTGAAGGGAATACCGTGCTTAGCTGAACAGGTGATAGAGGGGTGTTCTGTTGAAGGGAATACCATGCTTAGCTGAACAGGTGGGTGTTGTGTGGAGGGAAACGGTTGATTGGCAATATACATAAATTGTTATGTTCAGGTGAATTTCATATTGAAACGCTTGTCATGGGAAGGTGCGTGGTTGTGTTTATAACTTTACCAAAACTTTGGTACAAAAAAGGGAATTTAATTTCAAGAGATTTTGGGTTGAATTGTTTTTGCAATTTCATGCAATAAAATTTGTCATCATTCCATTATATTTTTTGGTGTCTTTGCTTGCTCAAGCTCAACTGGTGAAAAACTGAAGAAGTTAGGCCATGCATAACAGAGTTCCCACCAGTTCCCACCAGTTCCCACTTTAGATTAGGGGCTGCAAAAGCTTTGTAAATGGTTATTAAATGATTAATTATGTATAACAGATGAGAAACTGGCAAGTGAAACAACTGAAAAGGGTAGTCCACAAATCGCTTAGATATTTGTACATGCTGAATTATTTATACTTTGTGTTCAAATATTCTACTGTAGGTGAGCTTGCATTACTTTCTACTCATTAGTATTTACAAATGGGTTACTACATATGAACTAACATTATTTAATGTTGAACAACTCATTTGCGAATCATTTTTATGTCCATCCATCCATTATCACCCGCTTATCCGGAGTCGGGTCGCGGTGGCAGTAGGCTAAGCAGGGTATTCCAGGCGTCCTTCTCCCCAGCAATGCATTCCAACTCCTCCTGGGGGATCCCGAGGCATTCCCAGGCCGCTTCACACTCGGCTGCAAACCGCAAGAGTGTGTGCTGAAGGTCACGGTCTGATGAAGCCAGCGGAAGCACATCGTCTACAAAAAGCAGACGCAATTGTGAGGTCACCAAACTGGACACTCTCCTCACCTCAGCTTCGCCTTGAGATCCTGTCCATGAATATCGCAAACAGGACCGGTAACGAGGGGAAACCTTAGCGGAGTCTAACACCCACTGGAAACATGCTTTACTTTGTGCCGAGGATGCGGACACAGCTCTCACGTACAACAAACCCCGGAAGGCCTTCTCCAAGTCCACAAAGCACATGTGGACTGGACGGGCAAACTCCCATGACCCCCCCCCAGCAACCCCGCCAAGGTAAAGAGCTGGTCCACTGTTCCACGACCAGGACAGAAGCCATGCCACATTGCTCCTCCTGAATCAGAGGTTTGACCGTCAGTCGGAGCCTCCTTTCCAGCACCCTAGTGTAAACTTTCCCAGGGAGGCTGAGGAGTGTGATACCCCTATAATTGGAGCATACCCTCCGGTCCCCTTCTTTAAAATGGAGCATACCACCCCGGTCTGCCACTCTGCAGGTACTGTCCCTGACCTCCACACACCACTGAAGAGGCGTGTCATCCAAGACATGGATATAGGTGCAGATTCCCCCGAGTCTTCAGGCTCTGCCTCCACAGAGGATGTGTTGGTCAGGTTCAGGAGCTCCTCAAAGTACTCTTTCCCCCATCCAACAACATCCCCATTCCGGGTCAGCAGTTCTCCTCCCCTGCTGAAAACAGATCTAATCAGAATGTAACATTTATTTTTCTGCTTGTCATACAATTGATAGACCGTAGAGGTTACAGACTACTATAGGTTCCCATTAAAGGACCCGACAGTTCCATTGTGAGGGCCTATAACTGCCTCCCCCTCCCCCCCCCCCCCTCCCCTGCGCCCCACAGCTCCAGACAGAGTTAATGTCTTTACATACTGTCTGTTTCACTAAATAAACTGCACAGCCCGGTCTGCCTTCTTTCCTTGGGCCCTGTGAAAGTGGGTTTATATTACTGGACTCACTTAGAGAGCATTAAAAAGCAGCACACAGGATCACGTTAATCTGCAGTGTCGCCTAAATAATTAATTACGCACCAATGCTTTTCAGACAGTGCTTTCCTAAATGTCAGAATGAGACAAGCTATAAAATGCTTTAAGCAGGAGATAAAAAAAAACAGACAATGATCAAAAAGAAAGTAGCTCTCTTCCTATTTTCCCAGAGATTTAAGTGTACAGAGAGAGAGAGTGAGAGAGAGAGAGAGAGAGAGAGAGAGAGAGAGAGAGAGAGAGAGAGAGAGAGAGAGAGAGAACAAACGTACTGCATGCCTTGACACAATTAGATACTTCTAATGTTACTTCTTAGGTGTGATGCTTAACCAGACTCTTTCCTGAGATCAAAAGATGGATTGCTGTGGAAATACAAGCTTCATTGTCCAATGCATTTAATATGCAAAGGGGAAAATGCAGAGCGGGAAATAATATGTGGATGAAAAGATCTTGGCAGAGCTTCAGAGTGCTTTGTAGAGCTAAGCTGATTTATTCTTGGGACAGTGGTTGGTGTATTTCAATCTTAGTCCCCATCTTTTCACCAGCTCTTCCAGAAAACAACCTCATGTTTCAGCTAATTTTACATTTTCAAAGGAGGGGCAGGGGAATAATTTAGCTGTTTGGAAAGAAAATCACAGTAAGAAACATAACATGTTGTTCAGAATAGGCAGCGCGTCTTTGTTGTTACCTGGGAGTCTTGGAACATCAAAGCAAACAATGCCAATGAGAAATCGGTAAGATTGGGTGACATTTCTCACAGAGCTTTCAGTCAGAAAATGGTGTCATCTAATGTTATGAGCAAAAACACATTCAAAGGGATTAAGGGCAACAGGCTCTAAATTCAGAACAGAGCAGTCTTTATTCCAAAGCCAAGTGCAACCCCCCTTAATTGTCACAAACCTTTGAAGGTCCTTTATCTTTGGTTTCACCTGTTTCACTGATTTAAAAGGAAGTCAATGAGCCATGGACGTGAATGCTTTTTGTACAGCAAACTAAATAAAACAGCTGATGGATTCCCTGCTGATACACTCAGTGAGCACTTAATTAGGTATTTATTAGACTTATTTTTTTCTGCTGTTGTAGCCTATCCACATTGTGATTTGATGTGTTGTAATGTGTGGTTATTTGCATTACTGTCACGTTCCTGTCAGCTTTGGCCAGTCTGCCTATTCTCTTAAAACATCTCTCATTAACAAGCCATTTCTGCCCACAGAACCGCTGCTCACTGGATGTTTTTTCTTTTCACATCATTCCAGTGTCAAAGTCACTCAGATCACATTTTTTCCCCATTCTGATTGTTCGATGTGAACATATACTGAAGCTCCTGACCCATATCACCATGTTTGTACAGGTGTTAAGAGAGTGCTCAATGAGTGTATATGGTACATATGAAATTAGTGTTGGCATGTTATGCCGGGGGGAACGGAGGAACCAAAAGCAGACCGGGGTGAAGAACAAATGACGGATTTAATTGCAACAGCAGGGGCAGACAGAGCCTAGTCAAAAAACAGGCCAGGGTCAAAAACCAGGGGGTCAGTCCAACAAGGCAGAGGTACAGATATCCAACAAGCAAAGAAGAGTCCAGGGAAGCAGGCAGGGGTCAAAACTGGAAATTCTGAAAAACAAGGGCAAGGACTCTGGAACAAGGGCAAGGACTAGGGAACAAGGGGGCTAGAACCAGGGAAAGGAATACAGGGCTTGGGACTCAAAAGACAGGACAAGAAGAACTAGCAGCGTGCAACTGAAAAGGACAGGTATAAATACACAGGGGAATGAGACAAACTAGGCGGGGCATGGGAGTGAGGGCGGTCTAACAAATAAACATCAGGTGAGACACATGAAAGGGTAATAGGACAATAACGAGGGGGAAAACGCGGACTGGAATCACAAAGACACACATGTAATACAAACGGCTCCAGACTAGGGAGTAGACAATTTGCAGAGAATCAGGAGATGCAGAGATACAGAGAGACAGGTGCGAATACTTCGCTGAAACTAAGCAAGTAATCAGGCATAGAATAGGGAGGCGGAGTTACAGAACAGAATTGAAACTGGAGATGCGTTAGTAAGTTAGTTAAGTGATTTAAATTACAAATACCCAAAACTAGTGAATGTTAGTTTGTTAGTTTGACAAACATATTAGTGTGTTAGTATAATTATTACTGTACAACTTCTATGTTAGTTGGGATTAGTACATTAGTGCTATGTACCAACATGAAATGGAGAGAAAGCAGGAAGTAAGGAATGTAAGATTAGAAGGAAGGTTGAACCCTGGAACTACCGTAAACACCCGAATAGTGGGGCACGCAGACAGGGGAGTGACTGGGCTAGTAAACATTCAGACTCAAACATCACAGGGGAAGACGAGTGCAAAGACTAATGAATATAAACAGAACGCCAGAGATGAAATATGAAAAATAATAAATTACAAGAATAATGACAATAAACAATGATAAACTAACACACAGAACACAGGAACATAACATGGCAGTGTTTTAGAGGAGGATGTGAATGTTTTTTCTCTTTGAAAAACTGGCAGAGAAACTATATACAGTGGACTGCAGAATAAATGGCTTAATACAAATGAAGAAAAGAGGCAGCCTATAATAAGCAACATAGATAATAATCTATCTATGCTAAATTCAAACATATGGGACATTCTGTATATATAATTTGTGGTCATTACATTTCATCAGGCTTTCATGTTATTCAGTAATGTCACTTTTCGGAAAAAATAGGTGTCAAAATGATTAACAATGAACAATTATTGTCAATAAAATAAAACAAAGTGAGATTCTGAATGAAATGTTACTTAATTTAGTTAATCTCAGGTTAAAGGAACTACAGTGTGTCACTTCATCACTTCCTGTAGATTATAAAAATGAGGTAAAAAGCATGCAAAGTCACCCATAAGCATAGGAAAAGCCAAAGAACTGTCAATTCAGAAGAAACAGATGGCAATTGACTGTTACAAGTCTGGTAATAAGTACCAAAAAATACATAAATAGTTAAGCATACCACTTAGCACTATCAGGGCAATAATAACAAAATATGTAAATCACATGGAATGGTTGCAAACTTGCCAAGAAGAAGGCACCTATTATGATGAGGACGATAGTGAGGGAGGCCATAAAGAACCCAAGGATCACATTTTAAGAATTTCATAGATTAGGTGCATCTTGGGGTCTCCAATACGGACCACAGTGGAAATAAATGTTTCCACGTTCTTGTGTTATCCTTGTAGTTTTTTATGTATTTACTTTTTGTGTACATATTGGGCCTCATTTTGAGACAGATGCGTGGGGGATGGACCCAAAATGCAACTCAGAAACAGAGATGTGATGAAGTCCCATCAGGGCTTTATTAAGCGATTGTCCAGTGAGTGTAGTAGAAAACAAGCATACATGTGAAATCCAGCCAAAAACCAAAGTACAATACTGAGGGCAAAGGCAGTCTTGTATTCGGTACACCATGCAATAAGTCCAATAACCAGGAAAGCTGTCAGACGGGCCTTAAGCAGGCTCGGGGTCGATGACGGCGCAAGAGTTAAGACCGAAGTCCGCTCCACGGGGCAAAAGTACAAAGACAGCAAGCAAGAGTTTGTGGTACAAGCAGGCAGTGGTCAACAAAACAGAAGTCAATAGCCAGGCTTGGATCTTAACAGGTAGACAATGGCTTGACAAACGGCTCAAAGGTGCACTGACGAACAGGAAGCAACAATTTTGCAAAGACATGACATAGAAACTAAGCTTATATGCAGGTGTAGACAGGTGCAGACAACTAGCTTGAGAGCAGCATGCAAATGTAAATCAGGTGTGGAGGATTGACAAGTTAACAAGATAATTAGTAATCGTTAGTAATAAACCTATCCTGACCAAGTGTTAGTAAATTAGTAAATTACATGCACGAGAAACATAAGGTAAACATGAACACATGGTTAGAATGTTAGTATTACCCAATCCTGATCTAACATTAGTAGATTAGTAAGTAGACACGGGAAAATGAAACAATTTGGGAAGTGTGAGCAACAGCAAGGGAGAGAAAGCATGAACGCAAGGTTTGCGGAAAGACATGAAAAAGTGTATGACAATAAAATAACAATAAATATGTATGACAATAAAATAACTAAGACAATAACTAAACATGAAACATGACATGACAAGCATGAAACGTGACACATTCATCAATATTTTCGGAAATCCATGTGTAAATGTATGTGGGTTCAGAAACGAACTAACAACTTTTGCCATATTCATGAAAGAGGTGTAGAGACAGCTTTATTTCGTATCCACGTGTGTATGTTAATAAATAAGTAATCGTAAATCAAAGGTGCATGCACAAAATTTCTGATTAGCATAAATTGACGCCTCAAAAACACCATATATGGAATTTCTCATTTTTAAAGAGATAGTCGAAAAAGAAAAAAGCTTCTCGGAAGCTTTGTTCTGTTACTGGAACCACAACAAGCCAAAAACACACACCGATCAGCCATAACATTAAACCCACCTGCTTAAACCAGTTGTTTTCACAATTAAAAATTTAAACTGTATAAACTTAATAATAAACTTAAACACTTAATAGTGCATTTTTTAAAATTTAAATATCTTGGTACGTACTGGTGTTCATGAACACATCTATCTTAACAAGTGCTGAAGGACCTGTAGAATTTTTCATATTTAAAAATGTATGGGATCTATTCTGACATAAGTTTCACCACATGCAGTACCATGTCATTCCAACGGAGGGAAGAAGGGTGAAACTGATGTAGGATTACATGCCGTGCATTTTAAAATATGGCGGGTGGCTCCATATTCAACTCCAGCAAGCAATACACACCCAAAAAGCCAAAGCCTTGGGGTTTTAAAGTATGGGTCAGAGCTGGTACCATGTCTGGCTACATGTATAGGTTTGAGCTGTACCAGGGCGCCAGTGCTGGAAGAGGTGGTGTAGGGGAGTTGGGAATGGCAGCAGAGGTTGTTGTTCGTCTGTGCAGTGATTTACACAACAATGGGCACAAGGTGTTCTTTGACAATGACTTCTGCTCCATACCTTTGCTTGAGAAGTTGCGTGAGTGTGGCATTGAGTCAACAGGTACCTGCCGTTCCAACCGCCTGAAGGGTGCTCAAGCCAAACTCATGAAGTCCACTGACTTGGAAAAGAAAGGAAGAGGAATCTCATCTGTGGTCTCCACTGCTGACAACATCACTGTCACATGCTGGCTTGATCGATCCATCATGCATATCGCCTCCACCTGTGCTGGCAAACATCCAGAGGATCTTGCAAAGAGATGGAGCAAGAAGGAGTCTGAAGTGATTCAAATAGCTTGACCTTTCGCAGATTCCTTCTACAACAGCCATTTGGGTAGGGTGGATTTGATGGATCAGTGCCTGGCAACATATGCACACAGAAGGCGTGACGAAAATGTTTTGGTCACATACACCATCAACATGTTTAGCGGCAAAAGAGGAATGCATACAAAGAGAAGGGCTTCATAGCTACTGTCAAATATCAAGGTGGGTCATGTTTTGGAGATATTTTTCTGTCAGTGGTCAGTAGAACTATTTAAGATTGGTGGCATAATGAATTCAGTACCAGAACAATTTGGCAGAAAATTGGGTTGTCTCTGCCAGGAAGCTGGTCATAGGGAGATTGTCCTGCCCCAAAATCCACTCAGAAATGGAGTGAAAACAACATTCATGTTCTGCAATGGCCATCTCAGTCCCCAGACTTCAATCTCATCAATAACTTGTGGTTTGAACTGCTCCATAAGCACAAAGCCAAGGATATTAATGATTATTGATTATTTTAAGTTGTGCAAGATGGAATTGTCAAATATCCCTCCGAGTGTGTTCTCTAACATTATCAGGAGAGAGTGGCACACAAGGCAAAGAGTCCCAAACAAGATTTAGGGCAGAGTCACACACAAGACTAGAGGCAGAGTCACACACAAAGACCAAGGGCAGAGTCACACACAAGACTAGGGGCAGAGTGGCACATGAGAGTAAGGGCAGAGTCACACACACGAGACTAAGGGCAGAGTGCCACACAAGACTAGGGGCAGAGTGCCACACAAGACTAGAGGCAGAGTGGCACACGAGACTAAGGGCAGAGTCACACACAAAGACTAGGGGCAGAGTCATACACAAGACTAGGGGCACAGCGTCTCACCCTAGGGCACTCAGATGCCCCCGGGTTTATGTAGTTCTCAAGTCTCAAGTCTCAATAAATGCGTGACTGTTCAATTTGGGCACCGTACCATCACTGAGAGGTTAACCTTGAGAGCAAATGTTTGCCTCTAACAGCTGTTTTAGTTTCAGATCTGCATCCACCTCAATACTAAATTCAAGACATTTCAGGACATTGTGTTGCCATGAAACAAGGCATAGAACTGTGTGAAGCCCTTAAAGTAACGCACTAGACATCCAGCCTCTCTGGGAAATGCAGGTGTTTGTGCTCTTAAGGTCAGGCTATTCTTTATAAGAAACTTCTTCCCACGTGTGATAAGGTCGTAAATTGTAGGCACATCACTTTTTTTCCTCTTTCTTTCTCTCAGTCTCTCTCTTTGGTTGTGACTCTGGTTGGGTGAAATGGGCAAAATGGTGGTGTGGTGCTGTGTGATTTATGACTCGTTCTAGGCCTCCTCTTATCAGGTGAGTGCAAGCCGTGGTTTTTGACACAGCTTGTGTGTGAATGACAATAGACGACCAGCAGCATTATGCTGTGGAATATCTCCTCCCGCTTTCTGGACACACAGATTAAATCTTGCTAGCTGATTTATGGCCACCATTCAGGTCCTGGGGGACAGGTTTCTGCAGGCTGAGGTGCAGAGAGACTAATTTTAAAACTAGGCAAACCTGGCTCACATAAAACCATTTGCAGGCCTCCTCTACATAGATGTCAGTGGCAGTGAAAATGGAACACGGAGGGTATACAGACAAGGAGTAAAGGCTAGCACTAATAAAACTGTACCCTGCTCTAGGGCTAGCACTAATAAAACTGTACCCTGCTCTAGGGCTAGCGCTAATAAAACTGTACCCTGCTCTAGGGCTAGCGCTAATAAAACTGTACCCTGCTCTAGGGCTAGCACTAATAAAACTGTACCCTGCTCTAGGGCTAGCACTAATAAAACTGTACCCTGCTCTAGGGCTAGCACTAATAAAACTGTACCCTGCTCTAGGGCTAGCACTAATAAAACTGTACCCTGCTCTAGGGCTAGCACTAATAAAACTGTACCCTGCTCTAGGGCTAGCACTAATAAAACTGCACCCTGCTCAAAGGCTAGCATTAATAAAACTGTACCCTGCTCTAGGGCTAGCACTAATAAAACTGTACCCTGCTCAAAGGCTAGCATTAATAAAACTGTACCCTGCTCAAAGGCTAGCACTAATAAAACTGTACCCTGCTCAAAGGCTAGCACTAATAAAACTGTACCCTGCTCAAAGGCTAGCACTAATAAAACTGTACCCTGCTCAAAGGCTAGCACTAATAAAACTGTACCCTGCTCAAAGGCTAGCATTAATAAAATTGTACCCTGCTCAAAGGCTAGCACTAATAAAACTGTACCCTGCTCTGGCTCCAACCCCAGGGGATAGCAGTGAAAAATTAAGAAAAAGAAGTGAGTTAGATGGCAAAAGTTAAATAAAAATTGGGCCTCAGCGTCTGGCAATAAAAGTGTTGGAAGGAAGGTAGAACATTATTAATTTCTCTGGTTTTTTCTTCCCTGTAATTGAATCATTACCATCTGTATCTCTGGAGAGGATATGTTATTTGGGAAGAATTATTTAAATTTTAGAAATGTGTTAGCTAATGTAATTAAATGGAAATCATCACAGCTGCAGTTCTAGTAATTATGTGATCTCACACATTAGATTGAGGAAAATGAGCAACACACTCAAACACTGCAAGTCTGTCATGATTACACACAGTCTTGCTCTGTCCTGTCTCTTAGCAACTTAGAGAACCGGAACAACTTCTCCATACATACATTGTTATTTGATATACAACACATTTCAAATGACATGGTAAAGAGCAATTAGTGTTACTTCTTTTGTGCATAGGTTGTAATACCACTTTAACCCTCTATGGGGGTCAATTTGATCCCATTCAGTGTTTGACATCTCTTAAAAACCTTTTTTTCATACTGGACACTGCATTATTTTTTCACATTTTCTATTTTGGTGGAATTAAATAGTAAACATGGAATAAACCTGTTTTCAGTCCTGTACCAACTTTGCATGTGTTGTATGGGGTTATTTGGACCCTGTAACTGCATAAAATGTCCAAAAAGATACAATTGCTTTTTTTCTTTTTTATCACAGATTTCTTTGTGGATGATTCTGGTGGAACTTTCCAACACAGGTACCAAACTTTCACTTCCTGTACCAAATAGTAAATTAGATGTTTCTCACACATCCTGGGCTCCAATCCCGGTCGGCCAGGGCCTCTCTGTGTGGAGTTTGCATGTTCTCCCCGTGTTTGCGTGGGTTTCCTCCCACAATCCAAAGACATGCAGGTTAGGCTGATTGGAGAGTCTAAACCCAGAGCATTATTATGAAGTGGCCGTTCACCAAAGCACCAGCCATTTTGAAAAAATAACTAAAAGCAGGCAGGGTGTGATTTACAATTCACCAAGAAGTTGTATTTCTTGAAGGAGGATGAATTTGAAATAGAAATATTCACGTAACTAACTCACTAACGCAATCTCTTAGTATTTCTGCACTGTTCTGTAACTCCGCCTCCCTATGCTATCCCTGATTACTCGTTTAGTTTCAGCGAAGTGTTCGCACCTGTCTCTAACTATCTACTCCCTAATCCGGAGCCGTATGTTTTACATGTTTTGTTACGTGCATCCAGTCCGCGTTTGTCTCCCTCCCGTTATTATGTTATTACCCTATTATGTTTCCCCACCTGTTGTCTATTTGTTTAGCCCACCTTTTTCCCAGCCCTGCCTAGAGTGTCACTTTCCCTCATGTATTTAAACCTCAGTCTCTGCATTGTTCTTTGTCAGAACGTTGATCAGTTTTAGTGCCGAATACTTCGTAAGCCTAACTCTTGAGAGTCTTGATAGACACCCCTTTGCCTTTTGATTTCCGAGCCTGCCTTGCCCTTTTGTTTTGTTTGCCTTTCTGCTTTTCGACGTTCTGCTTTGTTTTCTGGTTTTGATTCTTGCCTTCGTCCTTCTGTACTTTAGCCTGATTTTCTGGATTTTTGACCCCCTTGTCTGTTTTTCGACTATTCTTTTGCCTTCAGTTTTTGTCATTGTATTGGATCTCCTGGCTACGATTTCGGACTATTAAACACGATTTTGGATTATCCTGTGGTCTGCGTTTGGGTTCTCAGAGCCGTACATAACAGAATTTAATTATGCTTCTTTGTGCGGTTCACCGTTCATCCATTCCACAGAGCTGGGAATGACCAGGAGAACTTGGATGGTGAGTCAGACAGGCCTGAACCCTGCATGAATCAGTTAGTCAGACAGGCCCAAACACTGGAGACTCTTCCATGAATCTGATTTGTGATCACATGCAGTGCCATGACTGATTTCCTCTATTATTGCATGTTTGCCACACTAAATGGTTTCAGATCATTAGGCAAAATTGTAATTACTATTTCATTTATTTAATGAAAATAATTATCAAACATCAGGAATTGCCCCCTTACTCACTGTCAACCAATTAACCAAATGTAATTGATACTTCTATTCGGCTTGATTGAAGCCAGCCCTGTTGAATTTAAATGTCACTTGTATTGAACTTTAAAGTAGTCACCACGATCAAAGGGAATTCCAGAAGAGATGCTGTATGAAAAAATATCAGTCTGAAAAGGTTTACTAAGCCTTTTGCGATGATTTTGAGGTGCACATGTGACGCATTCTGCCTGGGGAACATGCGTCATATGTATCAAACTAGCGCACGGGGCTAGAACCGCAGTATGTGATCTATATGAGTCATCTCAAGATGCTCTTCTCTCCTTAATGCATTTAAGGGTGGATCATGCAAATAAAGGGTGGACATACTATAAGTGTGGCTGATTATGTATTCCACTGAATTACTAGAGTAACACACAACTCTTTAGGAATCGTTTTATACCCTTGCCCTATAAAGAGGTCTACAGAGAGTTCCTATCTGTTTTAAACTATGTCTAATTCATTTAATTTCCAACAGATGGACTCCAAGTTTTTGAAACATCTCAAGCATAATTAAAACAAACAGGATGCACCTGACCACAATAGACATAGCATAGCTAAGGGTCTACATATTTATGTAAATTAGAGATTTAAGTTTTAGATTTTTAAAGATTTCTAAAAACATGCTGTCAGTATGGGTGTAGATTGATGGGCAAAAATGGCAATCAAGTTGACAACACAATCAAGTGTGCAAAAAGTGAAGCCGTTATCTGACAAATACCACTCTTATTCATTGTTTTTCATTGCTTTTCTAAAAGATACATCAACAGTGAAATGGACACAAGGTACTTCAAGACTGGTTTGGAATGATGAGTCGCATCATTGACCATCTGAAATCTGAAATCTGACACAACCGTTCAAGCCGAAAATTAGTTGGAATTAAGTGTTATGTTCGGTCAGAGACCCAAATGCAGACCAGGGGATAATCAGAATCATAGTTTATTCAGTCCAGAGTCAAAGCCAGGTAATCAGAAAAACAGTGCCAAATCGAGTTGCAAAAAGAATTGTAATAAAACAGTCCAAAGTCAGAAATCCAGAAGGCTAGAAATAGTGCAAAGGGGCAAGGCAAGAGAGATATCAAAAAAACAGCACGTCGATCAAAACCAAAAATCAGAATAGCGACAAAACAATCGGGCACTGATGTGTCTCAGGAATCTCTAATAATAACAGGTGCGAACACTTCACTGAATCAAGGCAAGCAATTAGAGATAGAACAGAGAGGCGGAGTAATAGAGCAGTATCTAAATAGAAGGAGAGTTTGTTTAGTTAATGAGATTAAATTACTATTACATAAAACTAGTGACTGTTAGTAAGTTAGTTAGATAGACGATCAGTGTGTTAATATTATTTAGTACTGTACAAAAGCTATGTTAGTAGTTATTAGTAGATTATTGCCATACACAAACATAACTGGAGGAAAGCAGGAAGTAAGTGAAAAACGAGACTGGGAATGACTTCTGGGAAACCGGAAAATTCCGAAACCACAGACAGGGTAGTGACTCGGGTTCAGAGTACATTTAGACACCGACATCACAGGGGAAGACGAGTGCAATGAACTATGAATGAAGAAACAGAGGACCAGATATGAATATTGAAAAATAATCAATTAAACTAACAGACAGAACTCAGGAACATTACAATAAGGGACTTCAAAATCGGGGTACTGTTGTGTCTAGGAAACGACAGAGTCCAAATCTTCAATTTGTCGAAAAACATCTTCACGAGGGAAAAGACGACACCACGGCAGCAAGTTCTTCAGAAAAATCAGACTTTATTAGCACACGTGCATAAAGCCGGATCAGTTCTCAAGAACTGAACCCCGACTGTCATTTTACACCCATTTTATACACTGTTACTCCACCTACAACTCCTCCTCAAACCTCATTCTGGCAAATCACCCACACTGTTCTTATCGTAACTCCTCCCACAACGTCATTGTGGCAAATTGCCAATGGTCCTGATGCTCTGCCAACTCTGTACAAAGTTCAGGGCTCCCCCTGTCCTCACTTCACCCGCACCTGCTCTTGGCAAACTAACAGACCTCATAAAGTTCTGGATGCCCCCCCTCTAACACACACATCATCCATACACGTCACTCTGTATCTTTCGCTTTTATAAGATGAACTAAGCAGCAGAAATCATTGAAAATATACAGACATACTAAACATTTAATTAATATTCACTTCTAATATGCTTTTCTAATATACAGATACACTAAATATTTGATTAATTATTCTCTTCTAAGGGAGTAAATGTACGTTGCATTCTTTGCTCTCATTTCAACAGTTTTCACTGGGGTTTCTTGCGTTTTCATAAGCTCAGCTATAATTAATGTTCTAGGTCAAATAGATACACTTCTGGCATAAAACATTGAGAGTCCCGGAGAAATCAGCTGTAAAGTCAGCTGGCTGCTGTGTAATTCTAGCACAATTTAGCAGTTAATCAGTTTGAAACTATACAGGGTCGTACTTATCATACTTTAATACAGATATATTGATACACTTTTAGCATACATCATCGAGCCCTTTGGAGGAACCAGCCTGCTCACTAAGGTGGAGTCTGATTTTGACTTGTGATTGGTTATCATGCTTTTAGGAGGGAGATCTTTTGTTTTGTGAATTTTCCCCGACAGTACAACAGGGTGTGACAGGGTGTGATGGTCATGAATGTTATCTTTCTTGTTTTTTCATTGTGTGTCTTACCTTTTGTGCTTCTCAGCGATGAAATGATGGTTTTGAAAAGCTTTTATATTCTTAATTAGTGTAATGACAGGCTTCACAGTGCTCCCAGTGCTTTTGATTGTCTGACAGCTATGTTGCTGTCAACATTAACCTTAATTAGAGTAGAACTAGTTACTGTTGTCTCTTAAAATAGCTCTAGCTCATTAAGGTAGGGTATCTTATTCCAAAGCTTTGAAACTGAAGGAATTAAAAATTAATTGACAAAATGAAAATGAGAGAAAATAAATGTTGCCTTCTTGATCTTTCAGGCATTTCACATGATTATTGTAGGTTTGTAAATTGTGGGGTCTGTCATTAGCACACATTGGCCAGAAATGGTAAACGGCACCAAATTGAGTATCATGCATACTTCCAAGAATGTAATCTATTTTCTATTTTCACTTTTTCCACGTTCATTTGGATATGGAGGACAGACATGCAGACCATTAAAAACTAGACTATCAGAAAACAAGAGCTGCATTAGAAGAAATTATCTCAATTCACCAGCAGCCAAACATTCTCTTGAAGCAAACCACAACATTCAAACTCTGAAGGGTATAGACATTGAATCAGTCCATCTTGGAAGAAGGGGGGAGATATTTATAACAAGATCCTTCAATGGGAAGCATTGTGGATACATACCCTGGGCGCAGTGGCACCAGTTGGGATGAAGGATGATGATTAATCTGTTTTCGAATAATCAATATTGTCTCCTTGTACATTATATAAGTAAATCTAATTATCCTTAGTTCTTCAGAAATAATATTTATTGTAATACAATTATCTCAATCATGTCTTAGGTCTATCAGATTGTTTATAAACTTGTGTGCTGTGCACAGTGTGCTGTGTGTCTTGCAGAGTGGGCAGAGAGAGAGAGAGATGGTGCAGTGTGCTGTGTGTGTCTTGCCGAGTGGGCAGAGAGAGATGGTGCAGTGTGAACACTCTCCTAAATCAGGTGTGCCAGCCAGACACCAGGCAATTCTCTTTAGGCAGTAAGGCTCATGATTTATGATCCATCTCTTCCTCAATCTGTCAGGGGTACAAGGAATATATTATTCAGAGCATTTCTTTAATTATATATATATTTACACACACACACACACACACACACACACACACACACACACACACACACACACACACACACACACACACTCACACACACACACACACGCATACACCCACATTAAATCCATTGCCCCACACAAATCTGGTTTTCCTATGTAGGGTAGGAAAATTGTTTCATGGTCAGAAAATAGTTAACCGAATAACATGTTACACAGCTCATGCCTTTTAAGCTAAATCTTTCCAGAGTCGCAGTCCCATTAAAGTGGTTTAATAATGCAATACATCATTGTCAGCACATTAAATGATATAAGGCTTAAAACCAAACAACCTTGTGCTTCAAACTACCAGGATAAAATTATGTAAGTTTGTCCTGTAAGTTTGCTCACTCTGTGGTCTGTTCCTATGCTCACTCTGTGGTCTGTTCCTACGCTCACTCTGTGGTCTGTTCCTCTGTAGTCTGTTCCTACGCTCACTCTGTGGTCTGTTCCTCTGTGGTCTGTTCCTATGCTCACTTGGTGGTCTGTTCCTATGCTCACTCTATGGTCTGTTCCTCTGTGGTCTGTTCCTATGCTCACTTGGTGGTCTGTTCCTATGCTCACTCCATGGTCTGTTCCTCTGTGGTCTGTTCCTACACTCACTCTGTGGTCTGTGCCTACGCTCTGTAGTCTGTTCCTACGCTCACTCTGTGGTCTGTTCCTCTGCGGTCTGTTCCTACGCTCACTCTGTGGTCTGTTCCTACGCTCACTCTTTGGTCTGTTCCTATGCTCACTCTGTGGTCTATTCCTACGCTCACTCTGTGGTCTGTTCCTCTGTGGTCTGTTCCTATGCTCACTTGGTGGTCTGTTCCTATGCTCACTCTATGGTCTGTTCCTCTGTGGTCTGTTCCTATGCTCACTCTGTGGTCTGTTCCTTTGTGGTCTGTTCCTACGCTCACTCTGTGGTCTGTTCCTACGCTCACTCTGTGGTCTGTTCCTACGCTCACTCTCTGGTCTGTTCCTACGCTCACTCTCTGGTCTGTTCCTACGCTCACTCTGTGGTCTGTTCCTACGCTCACTCTGTGGTCTGTTCCTACGCTCACTCTGTGGTCTGTTCCTACGCTCACTCAGTGGTCTGTTCCTACACTCACTCTTTGGTCTGTTCCTGTGCTCACTCTGTGGTCTGTTCCTACGCTCACTCTTTGGTCTGTTCCTACGCTCACTCTCTGGTCTGTTCCTACGCTCACTCTCTGGTCTGTTCCTACGCTCACTCAATGGTCTGTTCCTACGCTCACTCTCTGGTCTGTTCCTATGCTCACTCTGTGGTCTGTTCCTACGCTCACTCTGTGGTCTGTTCCTACGTTCACTCTTTGGACTGTTCCTATGCTCACTCTGTGGTCCGTTCCTCAGTGGTCTGTTCCTATACTCACACTGTGGTCTGTTCTTACACTCACTCTGTGGTCTGTTCCTATGCTCACTCTTTGGTCTGTTCCTCTGTAGTCTGTTCCTAAGCTCACTCTGTGGTCTGTTCCTATGCTCACCCTGTGGTCTGTTCCTACACTCACTCTGTGGTCTGTTCCTCTGTGGTCTGTTCCTACGCTCACTCTGTGGTCAGTTCCTACGCTCACTCTGTGGTCTGTTCCTACGCTCATTCTGTGGTCTGTTCCTATGCTCACTCTGTGGTCTGTTCCTCTGTAGTCTGTTCCTAAGCTCACTCTGTAGTCTGTTCCTATGCTCACTCTGTGGTCGGTTCCTATGCTCACTCTGTGGTCCGTCCCTCAGTGGTCTGTTCCTATACTCACACTGTGGTCTGTTCTTACACTCACTCTGTGGTCGGTTCCTATGCTCACTCTGTGGTCCGTCCCTCAGTGGTCTGTTCCTATGCTCACTCTGTGGTCTGTTCCTACGCTCACTCTGTGGTCTGTTCCTACTCTCACTCTGTGGTCTGTTCGTATGCTCACTCTGTGGTCTGTGCCTACGCTCACTCTGTGCTCAGTTCCTACGCTCACTCTGTGGTCTGTTCCTACGCTCACTCTGTGGTCTGTTCCTTTGTGGTCTGTTCCTACACTCACTCTGTGGTCTGTTCCTACGCTCACTCTGTGGTCTGTTCCTACGCTCACTCTTTGGTCTGTTCCTACGCTCACTCTCTGGTCTGTTCCTATGCTCACTCTGTGGTCTGTTCCTAAGCTCACTCTGTGGTCTGTTCCTACGCTCACTCTTTGGACTGTTCCTATGCTCACTCTGTGGTCCGTTCCTCAGTGGTCTGTTCCTATACTCACACTGTGGTCTGTTCTTACACTCACTCTGTGGTCTGTTCCTATGCTCACTCTTTGGTCTGTTCCTCTGTAGTCTGTTCCTAAGCTCACTCTGTGGTCTGTTCCTATGCTCACTCTGTGGTCTGTTCCTACGCTCACTCTGTGGTCTGTTCCTACTCTCACTCTGTGGTCTGTTCTTATGCTCACTCTGCGGTCTGTTCGTATGCTCACTCTGTGGTCTGTGCCTACGCTCACTCTGTGCTCAGTTCCTACGCTCACTCTGTGGTATGTTCCTACGCTCACTCTGTGGTCTGTTCCTACGCTCACTCTGTGGTCTGTTCCTACGCTCACTCTGTGATCTGTTCCTATGCTCACTTGGTGGTCTGTTCCTATGCTCACTCTATGGTCTGTTCCTCTGTGGTCTGTTCCTAAACTCACTCTGTGGTCTATTCCCACGCTCACTCTTTGGTCTGTTCCTCTGTGGTCTGTTCCTACGCTCACTCTGTGGTCTGTTCCTATGCTCACTCTGTGGTCTGTTCCTTTGTGGTCTGTTCCTACGCTCACTCTGTGGTCTGTTCCTCTGTGGTCTGTTCCTATGCTCACTTGGTGGTCTGTTCCTATGCTCACTCTATGGTCTGTTCCTCTGTGGTCTGTTCCTACGCTCACTCTGTGGTCTGTTTCTATGCTCACTCTGTGGTCTGTTCCTTTGTGGTCAGTTCCTACGCTCACTCTGTGGTCTGTTCCTATGCTCATTCTGTGGTCTGTTCCTACGCTCACTCTGTGGTCTGTTCCTATGCTCACTCAGTGGTCTGTTCCTACGCTCACTCTCTGGTCTGTTCCTACGCTCACTCTCTGGTCTGTTCCTATGCTCACTCTGTGGTCTGTTCCTACGCTCACTCTGTGGTCTGTTCCTACGCTCACTCTGTGGTCTTTTCCTACGCTCACTCTGTGGTCTGTTCCTATGCTCACTCAGTGGTCTGTTCCTACACTCACTCTTTGGTCTGTTCCTGTGCTCACTCTGTGGTCTGTTCCTACGCTCACTCTTTGGTCTGTTCCTACGCTCACTCTCTGGTCTGTTCCTACGTTCACTCTCTGGTCTGTTCCTACGCTCACTCAATGGTCTGTTCCTACGCTCACTCAATGGTCTGTTCCTATACTCACACTGTGGTCTGTTCTTACACTCACTCTGTGGTCTGTTCCTATGCTCACTCTATGGTCTGTTCCTCTGTGGTCTGTTCCTAAACTCACTCTGTGGTCTGTTCCCACGCTCACTCTTTGGTCTGTTCCTCTGTGGTCTGTTCCTACGCTCACTCTGTGGTCTGTTCCTATGCTCACTCTGTGGTCTGTTCCTTTGTGGTCTGTTCCTACGCTCACTCTGTGGTCTGTTCCTCTGTGGTCTGTTCCTATGCTCACTTGGTGGTCTGTTCCTATGCTCACTCTATGGTCTGTTCCTCTGTGGTCTGTTCCTACGCTCACTCAGTGGTCTGTTCCTATACTCACACTGTGGTCTGTTCCTCTGTGGTCTTTTCCCACGCTCACTCTGTGGTCTGTTCCTATGCTCACTCTGTGGTCCGTTCCTCTATGGTCTGTTCCTATGCTCACTCTGTGGTCTGTTCCTCTGTGGTCTGTTCCTACGCTCACTCTTTGGTCTGTTCCTACGCTCACTCTGTGGTCTTTTCCTCTGTGGTGTGTTCCTATGCTCACTCTGGTCTGTGCCTACGCTCACTCTGTGGTCTGTTCCTACACTCATTCTGTGGTCTGTTCCTCTGTGGTCTGTTCCTACGCTCACTCTTTGGTCTGTTCCTACGCTCACTCTGTGGTCTTTTCCTCTGTGGTGTGTTCCTATGCTCACTCTGGTCTGTGCCTACGCTCACTCTGTGGTCTGTTCCTACACTCATTCTGTGGTCTGTTCCTCCGCTCACTCTGTGGTCTGTTCCTATGCTCACTCTGTGGTCCGTTCCTCAGTGGTCTGTTCCTATACTCACACTGTGGTTGTTCCTACACTCACTCTGTGGTCTGTTCCTATGCTCACTTGGTGGTCTGTTCCTATGCTCAGTCTGTGGTCTGTTCCTCTGTGGTCTGTTCCTACGCTCACTCTGTGGTCTTCCTATGCTCACTCTGTGGTCTGTTCCTCTGTGGTCTGTTCCTACGCTCACTCTGTGGTCTGTTCCTACGCTCACTCTGTGGTCTGTTCCTATGCTCACTCTGTGGTCTGTTCCTATGCTCAGTCTGTGGTCTGTTCCTCTGTGGTCTGTTCCTACGCTCACTCTGTGGTCTGTTCCTACGCTCAATCTGTGGTCTGTGCCTGTGCTCACTCACCATACGCTTTTTTTTTCTGCCGCTTACTTCTTATGTTCTCTCATATACGCTCAGTGAGCACTTTATTATTATTTATTCGACTTATTTTTTAGGCTTCTGCTGCTGTAGCCTATATCCACTTAGAGTTATGATGCATTGTGTGTTCAGAGATGCTCTTTCTCAGATACGAATACCACTGTTGTAATGTGTAATTATTTGCGTTACTGTCACCTTCCTGTCAGCTTTGACCAGTCTGGCCATTCTCCTCTTACACCTCTCATTAACGAGGCGTTTCTGTCTCTAGAACTGCCGCTCACTTTTTTGTTTGTCTTTTGCACCATTTGTTGCAAACTCTAGACACTAGTGTGGATGAAAATCAGATCAGCAGTTTCTGAAATACTCAAACCACCCTGTCTGCCACCAGAAATCATTCCACTTTTTTCCCCATTCTGTGAACATTAACTGAAGCCACTGACCCATATCTACATGATTGTATGCATTGCACTGCTGCCACACAATTGGCTGATTAGATTATCACATGAATAAGTAGGCTTAATAAAGTAAAAATGTTTCTAATAAATTGCTCTGTGAGTGTATATTTTTCTTGATTTTTCTCATGGTTTCAAGGCTTCTGACTGATTAATTTCCAGGCATGTTTGTTGTATTTTTGTCAATTTGGTGATTAGGTTCATCAGGTAATCAATACCCTCATGCTGACTACTGATTCCAATTCTCTGCCGCATGTGGTCTGATTACCGGTCAACTGTGTGTCTTTGCTCACTTGGTGGTCTGTTCCTATGCTCACTCTATGGTCTGTTCCTCTGTGGTCTGTTCCTAAACTCACTCTGTGGTCTGTTCCCACGCTCACTCTTTGGTCTGTTCCTCTGTGGTCTGTTCCTACGCTCACTCTGTGGTCTGTTCCTATGCTCACTCTGTGGTCTGTTCCTTTGTGGTCTGTTCCTACGCTCACTCTGTGGTCTGTTCCTCTGTGGTCTGTTCCTATGCTCACTTGGTGGTCTGTTCCTATGCTCACTCTATGGTCTGTTCCTCTGTGGTCTGTTCCTACGCTCACTCTGTGGTCTGTTCCTATGCTCACTCTGTGGTCTGTTCCTTTGTGGTCAGTTCCTACGCTCACTCTGTGGTCTGTTCCTATGCTCATTCTGTGGTCTGTTCCTACGCTCACTCTGTGGTCTGTTCCTATGCTCACTCAGTGGTCTGTTCCTACGCTCACTCTCTGGTCTGTTCCTACGCTCACTCTCTGGTCTGTTCCTATGCTCACTCTGTGGTCTGTTCCTACGCTCACTCTGTGGTCTGTTCCTACGCTCACTCTGTGGTCTGTTCCTATGCTCACTCAGTGGTCTGTTCCTACACTCACTCTTTGGTCTGTTCCTGTGCTCACTCTGTGGTCTGTTCCTACGCTCACTCTTTGGTCTGTTCCTACGCTCACTCTCTGGTCTGTTCCTACGCTCACTCTCTGGTCGGTTCCTACGCTCACTCAATGGTCTGTTCCTACGCTCACTCTGTGGTCTGTTCCTACGCTCACTCTTTGGACTGTTCCTATGCTCACTCTGTGGTCCGTTCCTCAGTGGTCTGTTCCTATACTCACACTGTGGTCTGTTCTTACACTCACTCTGTGGTCTGTTCCTATGCTCACTCTTTGGTCTGTTCCTCTGTAGTCTGTTCCTAAGCTCACTCTGTGGTCTGTTCCTATGCTCACCCTGTGGTCTGTTCCTACACTCACTCTGTGGTCTGTTCCTCTGTGGTCTGTTCCTACACTCACTCTGTGGTCAGTTCCTACGCTCACTCTGTGGTCTGTTCCTACGCTCATTCTGTGGTCTGTTCCTATGCTCACTCTGTGGTCTGTTCCTCTGTAGTCTGTTCCTAAGCTCACTCTGTAGTCTGTTCCTATGCTCACTCTGTGGTCGGTTCCTATGCTCACTCTGTGGTCCGTCCCTCAGTGGTCTGTTCCTATACTCACACTGTGGTCTGTTCTTACACTCACTCTGTGGTCGGTTCCTATGCTCACTCTGTGGTCCGTCCCTCAGTGGTCTGTTCCTATACTCACACTGTGGTCTGTTCTTACACTCACTCTGTGGTCTGTTCCTATGCTCACTCTGTGGTCTGTTCCTATGCTCACTCAGTGGTCTGTTCCTATACTCACACTGTGGTCTGTTCCTCTGTGGTCTGTTCCTACACTCACTCTGTGGTCAGTTCCTATGCTCACTCTGTGGTCTGTTCCTATGCTCACTCAGTGGTCTGTTCCTATACTCACACTGTGGTCTGTTCCTCTGTGGTCTTTTCCCACGCTCACTCTGTGGTCTGTTCCTATGCTCACTCTGTGGTCCGTTCCTCTATGGTCTGTTCCTATGCTCACTCTGTGGTCTGTTCCTCTGTGGTCTGTTCCTACGCTCACTCTTTGGTCTGTTCCTACGCTCACTCTGTGGTCTTTTCCTCTGTGGTGTGTTCCTATGCTCACTCTGGTCTGTGCCTACGCTCACTCTGTGGTCTGTTCCTACACTCATTCTGTGGTCTGTTCCTCCGCTCACTCTGTGGTCTGTTCCTATGCTCACTCTGTGGTCTGTTCCTCTGTGGTCTGTTCCTACGCTCACTCTTTGGTCTGTTCCTACGCTCACTCTGTGGTCTTTTCCTCTGTGGTGTGTTCCTATGCTCACTCTGGTCTGTGCCTACGCTCACTCTGTGGTCTGTTCCTACACTCATTCTGTGGTCTGTTCCTCCGCTCACTCTGTGGTCTGTTCCTATGCTCACTCTGTGGTCCGTTCCTCAGTGGTCTGTTCCTATACTCACACTGTGGTTGTTCCTACACTCACTCTGTGGTCTGTTCCTATGCTCACTTGGTGGTCTGTTCCTATGCTCAGTCTGTGGTCTGTTCCTCTGTGGTCTGTTCCTACGCTCACTCTGTGGTCTTCCTATGCTCACTCTGTGGTCTGTTCCTCTGTGGTCTGTTCCTACGCTCACTCTGTGGTCTGTTCCTACGCTCACTCTGTGGTCTGTTCCTATGCTCACTCTGTGGTCTGTTCCTATGCTCAGTCTGTGGTCTGTTCCTCTGTGGTCTGTTCCTACGCTCACTCTGTGGTCTGTTCCTACGCTCAATCTGTGGTCTGTGCCTGTGCTCACTCACCATACGCTTTTTATTTCTGCCGCTTACTTCTTATGTTCTCTCATATACACTCAGTGAGCACTTTATTATTATTTATTCGACTTATTTTTTAGGCTTCTGCTGCTGTAGCCTATATCCACTTAGAGTTATGATGCATTGTGTGTTCAGAGATGCTCTTTCTCAGATACGAATACCACTGTTGTAATGTGTAATTATTTGCGTTACTGTCACCTTCCTGTCAGCTTTGACCAGTCTGGCCATTCTCCTCTTACACCTCTCATTAACAAGGCGTTTCTGTCTCTAGAACTGCCGCTCACTTTTTTGTTTGTCTTTTGCACCATTCGTTGCGAACTCTAGACACTAGTGTGGATGAAAATCAGATCAGCAGTTTCTGAAATACTCAAACCACCCTGTCTGCCACCAGAAATCATTCCACTTTTTTCCCCATTCTGTGAACATTAACTGAAGCCACTGACCCATATCTACATGATTGTATGCATTGCACTGCTGCCACACAATTGGCTGATTAGATTATCACATGAATAAGTAGGCTTAATAAAGTAAAAATGTTTCTAATAAATTGCTCTGTGAGTGTATATTTTTCTTGATTTTTCTCATGGTTTCAAGGCTTCTGACTGATTAATTTCCAGGCATGTTTGTTGTATTTTTGTCAATTTGGTGATTAGGTTCATCAGGTAATCAATACCCTCATGCTGACTACTGATTCCAATTCTCTGCCGCATGTGGTCTGATTACCGGTCAACTGTGTGTCTTTCGATTTAAGTCACTTGTTTGTTCCAATTCCATAGCACATTGTTTTTATTTCTCATTTGTGCACTATGTGAGGGATGTGACTTACAATTATTGTTTACCTGTTGTGGCTAAGTTTATGGGAGCTGAACACACAGCAACTGTTTGTCACCTTAGGTTAGTGAGGCCAGTCCATCATATCAGAAACAAATTAAATATGGCCTAATGATGAACTCCTGTCCATGTGTGTCATATCAGAATCAAAGTTGTTGGGAGGGGGCAGAAGAAGCAGATGTTGCTTCTCATTGTCAGACTATGCCCGAGGTAGAGTCGTCTACTGAGGGCCTGTGCGCTGAAGCATGAAGCTGTCTGTTGATTAAAGACATGGCCTGTGTCAAGAGCCAAGGCTGTTCAATCCAGTCCACACAATTACACACAACTGCACCCACAGGATTCTGACTGCTGCAGTCCAACAGAGGACAGCACTTTAGTGAAAGAAGGAATAAAACAAACAATATTTATCTGGAGATATTGTGTGAAATTGAGCTACATGTGTATGACTGTGCATGGCTGATCTAGATGCATGCAAATACAGCTGTACTGAGACCTGTAATGACATGGCAGAGTATTTCCCACGGTGCTGTGACACCATGTATACTGTACCGAGGCCCTCAAATTATACTATACCCCTCCCCTTCAATGACATTGCCCACACACACACTTGCAGCACATATGTACCAGCCATTCAGAATCACACAGTAGGCAAAGCACAGGGAGAAGCATTTGCCAGTCCTCCTACATAGCAGTAATGTTACGAACAAATAGGAGACATCACTATATTACATTACTCTTGCTGACTAACAATGGCGTAACTTGCACTTGGCAAAATCATCAAGTTATAACAGGTCCAAATTCCTGGCTCTGTCATTTTCAATTGAAAGTATGGATAACCCACATAGTCTCTCTTTAGTTTCGAGAACACGTTTTTGGCTGTGGCGGCAGTTGTTACTGTAGGGACCACTGTTAGGTTCCGTTCAACGACCCAAGCACAGAGCAAGGGATAATCAGAAAAACGTTGTCAAAAAGTCAGATGATCAGAGATAACAGTGCCAAATCGAGTTTGCAAAAGAATAGTAGTATAACAGTCTTGGATAAAAATCCAGATAATCAGACAGGCAGTAGTACAAAAGGGCAAGGCAAGAGACTAGTCGATAAATGTGAAAAATAAATCAAAAAGCAGATATCAGAATATCAAACAAATCAAAGGGGCAAGGCAAACTCAGAAAAACAGGCAAAGGGTTGTCTCAGGAATCTCTAATAAACAGGCTTACAATCAATCGGCTCTGAAAATGTAGATCAGCCTTCTGACAAGGAATGCAACTGAGACCAGGGTTTAAATACACAGGGGGATGAGACAAACTAGACGGCGTAAGGGAGTGAGGATGATCTAACAAATAAACATCAGTTGAGAAACATGAACAGGCAATAATACAATAACAGGGGCAAACGAAAACGCAGACTGGATTCACAAAGACACACCTGTAATACAAACGCTCCGGACTAGGGAGTCGACAATTGCACAGAGTTAAGGAACATAGTGATAGGAGAGAACAGGTGCGAACATTTCGCGGAATCGAGGCAAGCAATTTGAGCTAGAACAGAGAGGCAGAGTTATAGAACAGTATTGAAGTAGAGGTAGAGTTTGTTACGACTGGTAAGGGAACCAGATGCAAACCACAGGGATGAGCAAAAAATTGTTGTCTTTATTACAGTCCAAGTTCGTAGCCAGGTATCAGAGGTTCAGACAGTGCCAAAAAGAGATGCAGAAGAATAGTCAAAAACACAAAGCAGAAGTCGAAGCCAAAAATCAGATGAGCAAAACTACAGAAGGAGCCGGCAGGAGAATAATAACTGGACATAGCAAAAAGTCAAAACCAACAAAACAAGAAAAGCAAACAAAACAGAAGGGCAAGGCAAGTCGTAATCAGGCAGAAGGGTGTCTCAAGAATCTCTCTACAAAGAGTACTGAGAACTTAGCACAGAATGAGGATCTGACAAAGAACAAAGCAGAGACTGAGGTTTAAATAAATGAGGGAAGGTGACAATCTAGGTGGGGCTGGGGAGAAGGTGGGCTAACAAATAGGCAACAGGTGGGGAAACACAATAGGGTAATAATACAATAACGGGGGAGACGAAAACGCGGACTGGATGCACATAACCAAACATGTCAAATATACGGCTCCGGATTAGGGAGTAGACATTTGCTTAGATTGAAGACATAGTGATAGTAAGAGACAGGTGCGAACACTTCGCTGAAACTAAGCAAGTAATCAGGGATAGCATAGGGAGGCGGAATTATAGAACAGTGCGGAAAACTAAGAGATTGCGTTAGTGAGTTAGTTACGTGATAAATCTAAACTACCCAATTAAAGTGACTGTTAGTTAGTTAGTTGGACAGATAGTAAGTGTATTAATCGGATTAGTACTGTACAATATCTAGATTAGTAGTAGTTAGTAAGGATAGTTCTTCACAACATTTAACTACCGAGAGAAGCAGGAAGTAAGAAATGCGAGACTGGAAGGAATGTTGAAATCCCGGAAACTACCGTAAACACCTGAATAGTGGGACATGCAGACAGGGGAGTGACTCGGCTGGTAAACATTCAGACGTAGACATAACAGGGGATCACAAATGCGAAACTCTAATGGGAAACAATAACCAGATATAATAATGAAAAATAATAAATTACAAGAATAACAATAATAAACTAACAGACAGACTCAGAAACATAACAGTGTTAGTCTGTTAGTTACGTGATTAAATTACCATTACCCAAAACTAGTGACTGTTAATTAGTTAGACAATTAGTATGTTAATATAATTTAGTCCTGTACAAAATCAATATTAGTATCTATTAGTGGATTAGTGCCATCTACAAACATCAATGGAGGAAAAGCAGGAAGTAAGAAATACGAGACTGAGAAGCAATTATGAGAAACCGGAAAATTCCGAAACCACCCGAATACTGAATCACACAGACAGGGAAGTGACTTGGGCTCAGAAAACATTAAGACACAGACATCACAGGGGAAGTGCCCCGTGCAAGGACTGAGATGTATACGTTTCCAATAATCATCCTCACTGTTTCGTAGAGTATAAAATCCCTATGTTATTTGGCGGCGCGTGCGTGGACCCTACACTAGTTTGGTGAGTCTCTCTCTCTCTCTCTCTCTCTCTCTCTCACTCTCTCTCACTCTCTCTCTCTCTCTCTCTCTCACTCTCTGTCTCTCTCTCTCTCACTCTCTGTCTCTCTCTCTCTGTTGCTGCCTTTTTCACCACTTGTGCTTATATTAAAGCAATCTCTCGTTTATTTGCAAGTTACCTTTTGCTGATGTACAGTCCGGAAAAGGTGACACTGATCGTGATAGATCAAGCCCAGTTCCAAGCAGGCCAATTATGCGATAGATAGTAGATAGTTTCCCACAAACCTGTGCAAACACAATTACAAGCAGATAGACAGATAATAGAAGCAACCTTTTTTTTATTATTTGTCCACCTTTTACAACATTAACATGTCAATCATTTGCTCTACTGCCAGACAAAAAATAGAAAAAAAATACACTATTGGTTTGTAACCATGGGGGAGATACGATGGTGTGCAGGTATTTATAGCATGAGCATGGAGCGCCTCTCACCAGTCCCTTTCCCCAGACACCCCAAACTGCAGCAGGTCCCCTCCCCACTGCGATCGCACTGCCAGTCCTGCCCTTAGCTCCACCCCTGCTGTGGGTGTAAGCATGATGCAGTCACCCAGAAATGTGAAAAGACTTTCTGCATTGAAATAGACATGCGTTTTACTCATCTACTTCAACATTGGGACAGTGGAGGGAGGGAGTCCGGGGCATGGAGTGGAGGAGGGTGCATTAGCACACTTCCTGATACTTGATACTAATTTAGATTTTATTTGTAATTTAATTAGAGAACACATTTGTAGTCTGTTGGCTTCTCAGCTGTTTCTGATTAGTTAGGTGTGTTCAGTCACATTGTTGGTGCTGGTACAAGAAAGCTTTCAGTATCTAGTCTTGATTCTAGTCTTTTGATTGCTTTTGGAGACTGTTAATGACATTTGTCAACATGAGGACCAGAGTTGTGCCAATGAAGTCAATAAAGCCATTATTATACCCTTTATGAGAAATCTGGCTGGTCCTCCCCATTAGACAGACACGATAAGCACTGGTATTTAGTTATGTACAAAGACAACTCTTAGAACAATCAGCTGGAAACTGGGATGATTGGCATTTTGGGAGAAACTGAGGAGGGAGGTGGGGTGGCAAGGTGGTCTGGACCACACAATCCTGATGTCAAAGCAAATTTTACGTCTGATTGAAATGTGAGTGTGACATTCAGTCTGCTGGAGAAGCAGATTGTCTGGGCCCCACCTGCTGGGGTGAGGACACACACCAGCTGGTGGAGAGAGCACACACACCTGCTGGTGGAGAGAGCACACACCTGCGGGAGAGAGCACACACCTGCGGGAGAGAGCACACACCTGCTGGTGGAGAGAGCACACACCTGCTGGAGGAGAGAGCACACACCTGCGGGAGAGAGCACACACACCTGCTGGTGGAGAGAGCACACACCTGCTGGAGGAGAGAGCACACACACCTGGGGGAGAGAGCACACACACCTGCTGGTGGAGAGAGCACACACACCTGCAGGAGAGAGCACACACACCTGCTGGTGGAGAGAGCACACACCTGCTGGTAGAGAGAGCACGCACCTGCGGGTGGGGAGAGCACACACACTTGCAGGAGAGAGCACACACACCTGCTGGTGGAGAGAGCACACACCTGCTGGTGTAGAGAACACACGCACCTGCGGGTGGAGAGCACACACACACACCTGCGGGTGGGGAGAGCACACACCTGCGGGAGAGAGCACACACCTGCGGGAGAGAGCACACACCTGCTGGTGGAGAGAGCACACACCTGCTGGAGGAGAGAGCACACACCTGCGGGAGAGAGCACACACACCTGCTGGTGGAGAGAGCACACACCTGCTGGAGGAGAGAGCACACACACCTGGGGGAGAGAGCACACACACCTGCTGGTGGAGAGAGCACACACACCTGCAGGAGAGAGCACACACACCTGCTGGTGGAGAGAGCACACACCTGCTGGTAGAGAGAGCACACACCTGCTGGAGGAGAGAGCACACACACTTGCAGGAGAGAGCACACACACCTGCTGGTGGAGAGAGCACACACCTGCTGGTGTAGAGAACACACGCACCTGCGGGTGGAGAGCACACACACACACCTGCGGGTGGGGAGAGCACACACACCTGCTGGTGGAGAGAGCACACACACCTGCTGGTGGAGAGAGCACACACCTGCTGGAGGAGAGAGCACACACACCTGCTGGTGTAGAGAGCACACGCACACGCACCTGCGGGTGGGAAGAGCACACACACCTGCTGGTGGAGAGAGCACATACACCTGCTGGTGGAGAGAGCACACACACGTGCTGGTGGAGAGAGCACACACCTGCTCGTGGAGAGAGCACGCACCTGCTTGTGGAGAGAGCACACACCTGCTTTTTATTTAAGTTAATTCTGTTAGTTTATTTTTGCCCGGAACCCGTGAGGGGGAAGGGGGAAGACTTTTTATAATTTTTTTTGTGTTGGTGTTCTCTCTCTCTCTCTCTCTCTCTCTCTCTCTTGTTTCTGTTCTCTGCTACGCCTTGGTAATGAACACATTTCCCCCGAAACGCCATCCTCAGGCTTATCTTCTGGTCAATGGTTTCATTTACTGAGCATCTGAACAGGACTTAATTGAACTGTAGCCGTATTGAACGGTGCGATTTACACGTCACTCCATGAAAATGAGTTGAGAGAGGGAGAAAAATCTATCTTATGTATCAAGGAGTGGTAGACAAGCTGCTGTGTTTATTGGACATTTGCGTGAATAATGGCCCGATGTGATCACTGAGATCAGGGGCAGTGGAGATGCACATTTTACCCCAATTCCCAACTTATTATAACTCAGAAAAGCTCCCCTATATACTAGGGCAGAGAATAGATATTGTGACACTGGCCTCCTGTCATTAACACAACCAGTGAGGCACCGTCTCTGTTCTCTGTATTGTGGCTTTTGTTATTGTTACTGTTTTTATTCATGTTTGTCATTATAATATTCATGTAGATTTGGTTATTTATTATTTATGCATTTATTTATATATATATACACTCGCTCCCTTGGCCCTGTGATCACTGCACATGGGCTATCCTACCACTGCTATGCGGACGATACCCAACTCTTCATCTCGTTCCCGCCGTCTGATACGCAGGTTTCAGCCCGTATCTCTGCTTGCCTGAGGGACATCCAGAGCTGGATGGACAACCACCATCTAAAGCTCAACCCAGGTAAAACTGAAATGATATTCATCCCTGCTAATACCTCTCCCCATCTGGATCTCTCCATTTACCTCAGGGATACCACACTCACGCCGTCACCCAGTGCAAGGAACCTCGGCGTGGTGATGGACAGCAGACTGTCCCTTTCCGAGAACATTGCGGCGGTGACCCGGTCTTGCAGGTTCTTCCTATACAACATGCGGAGAATCCGCACCTTTCTCACCCCCTACTCGACCCAGATCCTGGTCCAAGCGATGGTTCTGTCCCGCCTGGACTACTGCAATTCCCTCTTGGCTGGCCTCCCAGCGTCCGCCATCAGACCCCTCCAACTCATCCAGAATGCAGCAGCTCGTCTGGTCTTCAACCTTCCCAAATACTCACGTCACCCCCCTGCTTACTTCCCTCCACTGGCTGCCTGTCATGGCTCGCATCAAATTCAAAACATTGGTGCTAGCCTTCCAAGCAGTTAAAGGGTCTTCCCCAGCTTATCTGCAAAAAATCATCAGACCCTACACCCCTGCCAGACCTCTTCGTTCAGCCTCCACAGGCCGCTTGGCACCTCCCCCTCTCAGAACCTCCACCTCACGCTCACGACTACTGTCTGTTCTGGCTCCACGGTGGTGGAACGAACTCCCCGTTGAGGTCAGAACTATAGAATCTCTCCCCACCTTCAAGCGCAAGCTGAAGACACACCTCTTCAAACAGCACCTCTCCCCATCCCTCCCTACCTCCCTGTGAACCTTAATTGTTGTCTCTGTGACTTGCTTTGTGTATCGGTATTTTAGTTGGCTAGGTAAGCAGTGTTTGGATAGTTAACTTTGGTGACTTTTGCTCTGTTTGTTTGTTTGTTCAAAAAAAAAAAAAAAAAAAAAAAATGGCCCTTGTCCTTATCTTTGTTGTACAGGTAGCAGTTGAAATTGTACTTACCTCTAGGGTCTTTCAGCGAACTTATCCCTGGTTATGGGTATGCACTTTGTTGTACGTCGCTCTGGATAAGAGCGTCTGCCAAATGCCAATAATGTAATGTAATGTAATATATATATATATGCATATATATGATCTCCGTTCCCTGTGTGCCTCTTCTGGTGCCCCTGCCCACAGTGGGTCCCCTCTGGGTTAGGGTTAGGGTGGCTGGACATGAGGGGGTCTGCCCCATCTTGGGAAAGACGAGTACAGAGACAATCATAGCGTCAACTGCAATTTCTTTCTTTTTTCTGACCTCTTTCATTTCCTTTATATTGAGCGGTTAAGAATTAAATGTTTTGAAGGTGGACAACTCAAGCGATGCAGTCGCAGTGTTCCTTTTGTATGACGACATAAATATTATATTGCCTTGAGAAACCTAAACTGCAACGCTGGGTATATATGATTTTCATGTTACATAATTACATTACTGCTCAAGATATTTGAGCATGTAAAATTAGCTGCATGCCATGAAACCTTTATGTATCTTGCGAAGGAACTGTGGTTTCATTTTGTCAAAGCTCCCAACAGTTGGTAATTGCAGCATCTGGTTAAAAGTGAAAAGAAAGTATTGTTGTTGGGTTCGAAGAGGCACAACTTGATAAGATCCACCTGCTTGATCTAAAAGTTTCTGTGGGGGCATTGAGTTTAAAGATACAGTCTCTCACACTGGCGGAAGATACGTTTACATTAAAATATGCACTGTAACTCATTCTAATGGATGTGCCTATTGTGGTACAGTAACCCACCCCTTTGCAGATGAATGCTATTGTTACATGCTGGCAAGGCCTATTGGCCAACATTGTGAGAAGGTAATGTAGCACATGCTATCACGAACACATTGTGCTCACTCTACCAGGGAACCACTGCTGTATGACAATAGCACAGTTACACTTTCAAAACTTGTTCAGATGTAAGGTATTACACAAACAAATGTGTGCAAACTAGAAACTATGTGAGGTCATCCAGACTCCAGAATTATTGTATTTCAGGGCAAACTATTGTACATTCAAATACAGACTGCGGTGCACCCAGAACGGTTCTCTCCTTATATTTTTCTATTTTATTTATTTATTTTACAATTGGACATTGTGTAAAATTGGGTGGGGGAGTGGTTGTTGTGTCAGTTTTCCCAAGTACGTTACTGGTCAGAGTTGTACGATTTCACTATGATAAAAAGACTGATACTATGAAATTATCATACATTTAGGGGCTTGTAGAATTATTGATTGTAGCCTACATCGTAAAAAGGCCTAAACTAATTGTACAAATACAATAGTTATTATACATCTGGCAATGCTGTACACTGTGCAGGTATGAATGTTCTACATTGTCTATGAGAAACGTGTAAGCATTAAGACAATACTACTGAAATAAATACTCTTGTATGTTTTGTCAGGGCCGAATAAAAGCTTTTCTTTTCTCCCGCAGGCTATAAGAAATGGGCTTGCTTTAATGGCTTTGAGCTACATAATGGATTACACGAATCAGGTCTCTGTTCACGTTACCCAAAACGCAGATGGCGGGGTTGTGCTAAGAGGCTGAAAGCCGCTTCTGATTGGCTAGGGAGCGAGCTGTGTAAATTAAGTCCAGAGCTTCTCCTTCACGCGAACACACACCCTTCTACCCACACACTCGGCCAGCAGCCCGCAGGCTGCTGTCCCTGCTCCCCGAACACACACATCGCCCGCTCTGCACTGACACACTGCGTGCCTCTCCACAGCTGAACATCATTAGCTTCGCCTTCGCTGTTAATGAGCAAACTCCCACTGACCCTGCTTCTGGTCTTAATGACTCTTAACGCAGCGGCTATTATTAACAACGCCAATTACCGCAGGAGTGCTGCAGTTTTCTCTCTAATTCTACACCTGACTAATGATTTTGCCAGCGCGTTTGAAACGATGTTTGAGAAAGGGTACAGCTCTTAGTACAGCAGCACGTCAGTCACTTTCACCGGCTCGTTCGGCTAAACAGAGCCTTTAAAACTCTATAACCTCCTGAGACCCATATACATAATAACAGTATCTTGTGTAGACGGAGGGTATAATCACATCTCCTACATAAGGGATATGCTTCTATCCTACACTTGGATGACAAAAACATGTTGCAGTGAACGTATTTTCTAAAATATATTTAATTTAATTTTAATTGAATGTCTCTTTAAATGTTAGGAGAAATACTGTATAGAGCTCAGGGAGCCAGGGAGCTCAGGGAGCCAAAATATAATGTTCTCATTTTAGGACCCCGGGTCTCAGGAGAAACAGATTGTAGGGGAAAACCGTGTCTGAAATTATAAGAAAGGAATTCCTTGGTGTCAGCAGAAGCATGCTCGCAATGCTAACTCGAGGGCCACGTTTCTGCCTGTGTGGAGACAGGAGTCCAGACTTCTGGAGAGCAGCAATGTAAATAATATTGTTATTGGAATGCAGGTGGGTATGCAGATCAAAGGTAGATTCTAAATGTTTTATGACTGTTTCGTTAAAGTGTCACAACCTGGACAATAAAGCACCCGCCCAACCTATGCATTAGGCAGGCTGTGACTCCAGCACACCTCCTCATTGTGCATTAGGCAGGCTGTGACTCCAGACCCACACACCTCCTCATTGTGCATTAGGCAGGCTGTGACTCCAGACCCACACACCTCCTCATTGTGCATTAGGCAGGCTGTGACTCCAGACCCACACACCTCCTCATTGTGCATTAGGCAGGCTGTGACTCCAGACCCACACACCTCCTCATTGTGCATTAGGCAGGCTGTGACTCCAGACCCACACACCTCCTCATTGTGCATTAGACAGGCTGTGACTCCAGACCCACACACCTCCTCATTGTGCATTAGGCAGGCTGTGACTCCAGACCCACACACCTCCTCATTGTGCATTAGACAGGCTGTGACTCCAGACCCACACACCTCCTCATTGCGCATTAGGCAGGCTGTGACTCCAGACCCACACACCTCCTCATTGTGCATTAGGCAGGCTGTGACTCCAGACCCACACACCTCCTCATTGTGCATTAGGCAGGCTGTGACTCCAGACCCATACACCTCCTCATTGTGCATTAGGCAGGCTATGACTCCAGCACACCTCCTCATTGTGCATTAGGCAGGCTGTGACTCCAGACCCACACACCTCCTCATTGTGCATTAGGCAGGCTGTGACTCCAGACCCACACACCTCCTCATTGTGCATTAGGCAGGCTGTGACTCCAGACCCACACACCTCCTCATTGTGCATTAGGCAGGCTGTGACTCCAGACCCACACACCTCCTCATTGTTTATATGTAAAAGGCCCACTCAGATGTTTTTTCTGCTTTTGTGCAACAGTCCATTGCGAAATAAACATTCTTCTGCAAGCATTAGATTACATTACATTAATGGCATTTGGCAGACGCTCTTTCCAGAGCGACGTACAGTTGATTCGACTAAGCAGGAGACAATCCTCCCCTGGAACAATGCAGGGTTAAGGGCCTTGCTCAAGAGCCCAACGGCTGTGCGGATCTTGTTGTGGCTACACTGGAAATTAGAACCACCGACCGTGTGTGTCCCAGTCATTTACCTTAACCACTACGCTACAGGCCGCCCATTAGGAATAAAGAGGCATCCTGCCAGTCTCAAGAAGCAAACACAATATGCAGACGCTGTAATAGTGTGAGGAGAATACAGTGTAAAGCAAATTGGGGCTGTTTAGTTGAATGAAGAATACTTTATACTCTTTTTGTTTAAGAAAAAGAAAATATACAAAATGAAATATAAAAAACTCAGAAGCTCAGTGGTTAGCGTCCTCATAACTGTTGTAGAGAATTTTCCAGAGAATGTTTTGAACTATTTTGTCATGTCCATGCCCTTTGCCTGTTGTTTTTTCCATTTTCTCTGTCTGTCTTTTCTCTGTGTTTTGGCGTTTTCTGTTTCCTCTCCAGTGTTCGTGTCTTCTGTCCCACTTCGCTGCCCGTAGTCTGGTCTGTTCTGTTATGCTTTGTATTCTTTGAACTCTGCCTGTTTTACCCACTACACTTCTGTTTACCCTGGATATACCTGTCTGCCTGGATAACGACCTTCGCCTGTTTTCAAATTACACTCCTTTTGATTCTGCTTGTAATTTATAAAACCTGCCGTATTCACCTTATCCCATGTTCCTCTGTCCCCCAGTTCCTGACACAATTTGAAATGTGTTTAAAACTATTTATTTGGGAATAGCTCTCCCACGTGTGATCCCACAAAGTAATCCTCCTGCTGTATATAGACGCTCACTGGGCACTTTATTTGGAACATTTTTATTTTATTACACCTACTTATTCATGCGATTATCTAATCAGCCAATTTTGTGGCAGCAGTACAATGCATACAATCATGTAGATACGGGTCAGGAGCTTCAGTTAATGTTCACATCAACCATCAGAATGGGGGAAAATGTGATCTAAGTGATTTTGACCATTGTTGGTGGCAGACAAGGTGGTCTGAGTATCTCAGAAACAGTTGATCTCCTGGGATTTTCACACACAACATTCTGTAGAATTTACAGAGAGTGGTGTGAAAAGTAAAAGAAATATACCAGCAGCAGGATACATCGGGTGTTCAGCAGTTATAATTCCAACCATCTAACTTCTCCGAAAACAACATCTCGTTTTTTTTCCGCACATGTATTTCAAATACACGATAAAACTAATAAATAAATAAAGCTTTGTATTTCTTCACTGTAAAGTAGTTAGGCTACTGACTCCTATAGGTTTCAAGTCTCTATGCTAAGCTAACACATTATGCTAACATGGAAAACAAGCCAGTGAATGCACAAAAATGTACATCACATCTAAGTCTGGGAAAATTTTTTCCAAAATGTTGGTGTATTCCTTTAAACCAGTTTGGAAATTCTCCTCTGACCTCTCTCATTAACAAGGCATTTTCGCCCACAGAACTACCGCTGACTGGTGGTCTTGTTTTTCACACCATTCTCTGCCTTCTTTCCTTTCTTTTTGACCTGATGAACATGTTAACAAACAAGAAGTGTTTGTTTGTGGTTAATCATCCTTCCTAACACTTTCTGAACGTGGAAGCGCCAGACGTGCTGCTTACAGATGTGTTTCCTAGGTGATAAACCTTTCACTTCTCCTGGTGACATGTGGTTTGACATGTGCTTGGGTGATGTCAAACCACAAGTCAAACCCACACATCACCCCACCCCCACAAGCACATGCACACACACACATACATGCACACACATATATACACACATACAGACAACAACACACGTACACATACAAATATACACACATGCACACATACAGTACAGACACATGCGCATATACAGTACAGACACACATACACAGTACAGACACATATGTACATTCACATATAGTACAGCACACATACACAAATACATTATAGGGTGTATTGCTGCACTGTATTATACTAAAGAGGTCAAGCAGGAATGGAGTCCCTGTATCGGTGAAATAAAGGTAAATAAAGTAATTAAAGCAGAGTGGATTACTATCAGTTTACTCAGCCCATTACACATACCTGCACATAGTCAGGGCAGCAAGCTCAGCGCACTTTAAATCTGCACAGATATGACTGCCCATGAAATACAGGGGTTCTGATTCTTTTTCGCGCATTTGACAGTAATTGGTTTTATTAATGAAGGTGACTTCCTGCTCCTAGGTCATAACCTCCCAGCCAGGAAACCGGAGCCTGGCAGAGTAACCTTGATCTGTGTGTTTCTGTATCTTCTGTCAGCTACCCGATCCCCCCTGTCCACTGCCAGCGATATTTTATTCATCCCTAATTAACGGCTTTCATTTGAAATCATGAAACTATAGACCACAGTGAGGGACATAATTCATGTCAAAGACGCGGTCAGCATTCTACTGGACAGGAGCGTCTGGGGCAGACTAAACTCACACACATCTGATCCTCCCTGTATTCATTATGTACCACAGATCCAGTTCAGCCCTGTCCCTCATATGGCTGCAGAGGGAATAGTGCAGAGCTGTTAGGAGCTGCATACAACACACAAAGAGTAGAGCCACACAACACACAACACACAAAGAGTAGAGCCACACAACACACAAAGAGTAGAGCCACACAACACACAACACACAAAGAGTGGAGCCACACAACACACAACACACAAAGAGTAGAGCCACACAACACACAACACACAAAGAGTAGAGCCACACAACACACAACACACAAAGAGTAGAGCCACACAACACACAAAGAGTAGAGGCACACAACACACAACACACAAAGAGTAGAGCCACACAACACACAACACACAAAGAGTAGAGCCACACAACACACAACACACAAAGAGTAGAGCCAAACAACACACAAGGTGTAGAGCCACACAACACACAAAGAGTAGAACCACACAACACACAAAGAGTAGAGCCACACAACACACAACTAGTAGAACCACAAAACATATCAAGAGTAGAGCCACACAACACACAACACATAAAGAGTAGAGCTACACAACACACAACATACAAAGAGTAGAGCCACACAACACACAACACACAAAGAGTAGAGCCACACAACACACAAAGAGTAGAGCCACACAACACACAACACACAAAGAGTAGAGCCACACAACACACAAAGAGTAGAGCCACACAACACACAAAGAGTAGAGCCACACAACACACAAAGAGTAGAGCCACACAACACACAACACACAAAGAGTAGAGCCACACAACACACAACACACAAAGAGTAGAGCCACACAACACACAAAGAGTAGAGCCACACAACACACAACACACAAAGAGTAGAGCCACACAACACACAAAGAGTAGAACCACACACCACACAAAGAGTAGAGCTACACAACACACAAAGAGTAGAGCCACACAACACACAACACACAAAGAGTGGAGCCACACAACACACAACATACAAAGAGTAGAGCCACACAACACACAAAGAGTAGAGCCACACAACACACATCACACAAAGAGTAGAGCCACACAACACACAAAGAGTAGAGCCACACAACACACAACACACAAAGAGTAGAGCCACACAACACACAAAGAGTAGAACCACACACCACACAAAGAGTAGAGCCACACAACACACAACACACAAAGAGTGGAGCCACACAACACACAACATACAAAGAGTAGAGCCACACAACACACAAAGAGTAGAGCCACACAACACACAACACACAAAGAGTAGAGCCACACAACACACAACACACAAAGAGTAGAGCCACACAACACACAAAGAGTAGAGGCACACAACACACAACACACAAAGAGTAGAGCCACACAACACACAACACACAAAGAGTAGAGCCACACAACACACAACACACAAAGAGTAGAGCCACACAAAACACAAAGTGTAGAACCACACAACACACAAAGAGTAGAGCTACACAACACACAAAGAGTAGAGCCACACAACACACGAAGAGTAGAGCCACACAACACACAAAGAGTAGAGCCACACAACACACAACTAGTAGAACCACAAAACATATCAAGAGTAGAGCCACACAACACACAACACATAAAGAGTAGAGCTACACAACACACAACACACAAAGAGTAGAGCCACACAACACACAACACACAAAGAGTAGAGCCACACAACACACAAAGAGTAGAGCCACACAACACACAAAGTGTAGAGCCACACAACACACAAAGAGTAGAGCTACACAACACACAAAGAGTAGAGCTACACAACACACAAAGAGTAGAGCCACACAACACACAAAGAGTAGAGCCACACAACACACAACACACAAAGAGTAGAGCCACACAACACACAAAGTGTAGAGCCACACAACACACAAAGAGTAGAGCTACACAACACACAAAGAGTAGAGCCACACAACACACAACACACAAAGAGTAGAGCCACACAACACACAACACACAAAGAGTAGAGCCACACAATACACAAAGAGTAGAGCCACACAACACACAAAAAGTAGAGCCACACAACACACAACACACCAAGAGTACAGCCACACAACACACAACACACAAAGAGTGGAGCCACACAACACACAACATACAAAGAGTAGAGCCACACAACACACAAAGAGTAGAGCCACACAACACACAACACACAAAGAGTAGAGCCACACAACACACAAAGAGTAGAGCCACACAACACACAACACACAAAGAGTAGAGCCACACAACACACAAAGAGTAGAACCACACACCACAAAAGAGTAGAGCTACACAACACACAAAGAGTAGAGCCACACAACACACGAAGAGTAGAGCCACACAACACACAAAGAGTAGAGCCACACAACACACAACTAGTAGAACCACAAAACATATCAAGAGTAGAGCCACACAACACACAACACATAAAGAGTAGAGCTACACAACACACAACACACAAAGAGTAGAGCCACACAACACACAACACACAAAGAGTAGAGCCACACAACACACAACACACAAAGAGTAGAGCCACACAACACACAAAGTGTAGAGCCACACAACACACAAAGAGTAGAGCTACACAACACACAAAGAGTAGAGCTACACAACACACAAAGAGTAGAGCCACACAACACACAAAGAGTAGAGCCACACAACACACAACGCACAAAGAGTAGAGCCACACAACACACAAAGAGTAGAGCCACACAACACACAAAGAGTAGAGCCACACAACACACAAAGAGTAGAGCCACACAACACACAACGCACAAAGAGTAGAGCCACACAACACACAAAGTGTAGAGCCACACAACACACAAAGAGTAGAGCCACACAACACACAAAGAGTAGAGCCACACAACACACAAAGAGTAGAGCCACACAACACACAACACACAAAGAGTAGAGCCACACAATACACAAAGAGTAGAGCCACACAACACACAAAAAGTAGAGCCACACAACACACAACACACCAAGAGTACAGCCACACAACACACAACACACAAAGAGTGGAGCCACACAACACACAACATACAAAGAGTAGAGCCACACAACACACAAAGAGTAGAGCCACACAACACACAACACACAAAGAGTAGAGCCACACAACACACAAAGAGTAGAGCCACACAACACACAACACACAAAGAGTAGAGCCACACAACACACAAAGAGTAGAGCCACACAACACACAACACACAAAGAGTAGAGCCACACAACACACAAAGAGTAGAACCACACACCACAAAAGAGTAGAGCCACACAACACACAAAGAGTAGAGCCACACAACACACAACTAGTAGAACCACAAAACATATCAAGAGTAGAGCCACACAACACACAACACATAAAGAGTAGAGCTACACAACACACAACACACAAAGAGTAGAGCCACACAACACACAACACACAAAGAGTAGAGCCACACAACACACAACACACAAAGAGTAGAGCCACACAACACACAAAGTGTAGAGCCACACAACACACAAAGAGTAGAGCTACACAACACACAAAGAGTAGAGCTACACAACACACAAAGAGTAGAGCCACACAACACACAAAGAGTAGAGCCACACAGCACACAACGCACAAAGAGTAGAGCCACACAACACACAAAGTGTAGAGCCACACAACACACAAAGAGTAGAGCTACACAACACACAAAGAGTAGAGCCACACAACACACAACACACAAAGAGTAGAGCCACACAACACACAACACACAAAGAGTAGAGCCACACAATACACAAAGAGTAGACCCACACAACACACAAAAAGTAGAGCCACACAACACACAACACACCAAGAGTACAGCCACACAACACACAACACACAAAGAGTGGAGCCACACAACACACAACATACAAAGAGTAGAGCCACACAACACACAACACACAAAGAGTAGAGCCACACAACACACAACACACAAAGAGTAGAGCCACACAACACACAAAGAGTAGAGCCACACAACACACAAAGAGTAGAGCCACACAACACACAACACAGAAAGAGTAGAGCCACACAAAACACAAAGTGTAGAGCCACACAACACACAAAGAGTAGAACCACACAACACACAAAGAGTAGAGCTACACAACACACAAAGAGTAGAGCCACACAACACACAACTAGTAGAACCACAAAACATATCAAGAGTAGAGCCACACAACACACAAAACACAAAGAGTAGAGCCACACAACACACAAAGAGTAGAGCCACACAATACACAAAGAGTAGAGCCACACAACACACAAAGAGTAGAGCCACACAACACACAAAGTGTAGAGCCACACAACACACAAAGAGTAGAACCACACAACACACAAAGAGTAGAGCTACATGACACACAAAGAGTAGAGCCACACAACACACAAAGAGTAGAGCCACACAACGCACAACACACAAAGAGTAGAGCCACTCAACACACAACACACAAAGAGTAGAGCCACACAACACACAAAGAGTAGAGCCACACAACACACAACATACAAAGAGTAGATCCACACAACACACAACACACAAAGAGTAGAGCCACACAACACACAACACACAAAGAGTAGAGCCACACAACACACAAAGTGTAGAGCCACACAACACACAAAGAGTAGAGCCACACAACACACAACACACAAAGAGTAGAGCCACACAATACACAAAGAGTAGACCCACACAACACACAAAAAGTAGAGCCACACAACACACAACACACCAAGAGTACAGCCACACAACACACAACATACAAAGAGTAGAGCCACACAACACACAAAGAGTAGAGCCACACAACACACAACACACAAAGAGTAGAGCCACACAACACACAACACACAAAGAGTAGAGCCACACAACACACAAAGAGTAGAGCCACACAACACACAAAGAGTAGAGCCACACAACACACAACACAGAAAGAGTAGAGCCACACAAAACACAAAGTGTAGAGCCACACAACACACAAAGAGTAGAACCACACAACACACAAAGAGTAGAGCTACACAACACACAAAGAGTAGAGCCACACAACACACGAAGAGTAGAGCCACACAACACACAACTAGTAGAACCACAAAACATATCAAGAGTAGAGCCACACAACACACAACACATAAAGAGGAGAGCTACACAACACACAAAGAGTAGAGCCACACAACACACAACACACAAAGAGTAGAGCCACACAACACACAAAGAGTAGAGCCACACAATACACAAAGAGTAGAGCCACACAACACACAAAGAGTAGAGCCACACAACACACAAAGTGTAGAGCCACACAACACACAAAGAGTAGAACCACATGACACACAAAGAGTAGAGCCACACAACACACAAAGAGTAGAGCCACACAACGCACAACACACAAAGAGTAGAGCCACACAACACACAACACACAAAGAGTAGAGCCACACAACACACAAAGAGTAGAGCCACACAACACACAAAGAGTAGAGCTACACAACACACAAAGAGTAGAGCCACACAACACACAACACACAACACACAAAGAGTAGAGCCACACAACACACAACACACAAAGAGTAGAGCCACACAATACACAAAGAGTAGAGCCACACAACACACAAAGAGTAGAGCCACACAACACACAACACACCAAGAGTAGAGCCACACAACACACAACACACAAAGAGTAGAGCCACACAACACACAAAGAGTAGAGCCACACAACACACAACACACAAAGAGTAGAGCCACACAACACACAACACACAAAGAGTAGAGCCACACAACACACAAAGAGTAGAGCCACACAACACACAACACACAAAGAGTAGAGCCACACAACACACAACACACAAAGAGTAGAGCCACACAATACACAAAGAGTAGAGCCACACAACACACAAAGAGTAGAGCCACACAACACACAACACACCAAGAGTAGAGCCACACAACACACATCACACAAAGAGTAGAGCCACACAACACACAACACACAAAGAGTAGAGCCACACAACACACAAAGAGTAGAGCCACACAACACACAACACACAAAGAGTAGAGCCACACAACACACAACACACAAAGAGTAGAGCCACACAACACACAACACACAAAGAGTAGAGCCACACAACACATAAAGAGTAGAGCCACACAACACACAACACACAAAGAGTAGAGCCACACAACACACAAAGAGTAGAGCCACACAACACACAACACACAAAGAGTAGAGCCACACCACACACAAAGTGTAGAGCCACACAACACACAAAGAGTAGAACCACACAACACACAAATAGTAGAGCTACACAACACACAAAGATTAGAGCCACACAACACACAACACACAAAGAGTAGAGCCACACAACACACAAAGAGTAGAGCCACACAACACACAACTAGTAGAACCACAAAACATATCAAGAGTAGAGCCACACAACACACAACACATAAAGAGTAGAGCCACACAACACACAACACACAAAGAGTAGAGCCACACAACACACAAAGAGTAGCGCCACACAACTCACAAAGAGTAGAGCCACACAACACACAACACACAAAGAGTAGAGCCACACAACACACAACACACAAAGAGTAGAGCCACACAACACACAAAGAGTAGAGCCACACAACACACAACACACAAAGAGTAGAGCCACGCAACACACAAAGAGTAGAGCCACACAACACACAAAGAGTAGAGCCACACAACACACAACACACAAAGAGTGGAGCCACACAACACACAAAGAGTAGAGCCACACAACACACAACACACAAAGAGTGGAGCCACACAACACACAACTAGTAGAACCACAAACCATATCAAGAGTAGAGCCACACAACACACAACACATAAAGAGTAGAGCCACAATGACACACAGAGTATTTACATTTACATTTTAGTCATTTGGCAGACGCTTTTAATCCAAAGCGATTTACAAGTGCATTTGTTCTTCCACAAGTTAAAGCATCACATCCATAACTAGTAAAATACACATGAAGTGCTGTTCTAAAGAAAAATACAATCATCGTCGTGCTATTTTTTTTTTTTGGGTTAGACAAGAGCAATATCAGAAAAAGGGGGGAGGAATCAGGAGGGAGGACTAAGGTACAGTTTGAAAAGGTGTGTTTTTAGTCTGCGTCAAAATAGGGGGAGGGATTCTGTTGTCCTGACAGTGGTAGGCAAGTCATTTCAGCACTGAGGAACCAGAACGGAAAACAGGCGTGAACGTGCAGCTCGACCGCCAGGTGTGATTAAGGTGGGGCAGTCTGAAATGCCAACACTAGGGCCTTGAAGCAGATGCATGCGGGAATAGGAAGCCAGTCGAGGCCAATGAGGAGTTGGGTGACATGAGCCGACCTGGGCTGACTGGTGATCAGGTGGGCTGCAGCATTCTGGACCAGCTGGAGGGGCTTGATGGCACAGGTTGGGAGACCGGCTAGGAGGGAGTTGCAGTAATCCAGGCGGGAAATGACGAGCACCTGGATTAGGAGCTGGGTGGCTTTCTCCGTCAGGAGATGATGGATACAGCGTATATTGTATAGGAAGAACCTGCAGGTTCTGGCAGTGGAGGATATATGGGGAGCCAGGGTGAGATGATTATCAAGAGCCACCCCAAGATTCTTGGCCGCATTGGAGGAGGATACTACAAAGTCCTCAACAATCAGTGAGAGGTTGATTGTCGGAGAGGATTTAGCAGGGATGTAGAGAATCTCAGTCTTGGCAAGGTTAAGCTTCAGGTGGTGGGAAGTCATCCACGAAGAGATATCAGCCAAGCAGGTAGGGATCTGTGTGGTGACCTTGGTTTTGGGGGGGACAGAAAGAAAGAGTTGGGTGTCATGGGCATAAGAATGGTAAGAAAAGCCATGGAAAGAGATACCAGAACCAAGAGACATGGTGTACAGAGAGAAGAGGAGAGGACCAAGAACTGAGCCCTGCAGGACTCCAGTTTATAGGGGGTGGGGGTCAAAGACTAAGCATCTCCAAGTCACCTGGTAGGAATGACCAGAGAGGTAGGAGGAAAACCATGTCAGTGCAGATCCTGTGACACCCATCCCAGTCAGCGATGAGAGCAGAATCTCATGGTTGACTGTGTCTCAGTGGAGTGGCCAATCTTGAAGTCAGACTAGTTGGGATTGTGGAGATTATTCTGGAGAAGATAAGTGGACAGTTGGGAGCAGACCGCCCGTCAAGAGTAGGTATTTTGAACAGGGGAGTGATTCTGGCCCTCTTCAGGGAAGAGGGCATGGTGCCGGAAGAGAGGGAGGTATTGATTAGAGAGGAGAGAAAAGGGAGAATGTCATTAGAGATAGATTGTAGAGGAGAGGGGATGGGGTCAAGAGGACAGGTGGTTGGGCGGTGGGATTTAAGGAGTTTCAAAGTGTCAGAGTCAGTGAGGGGAGAAAAGGAGGATAGGGAGTTGGGGAAGGTAGGAGGGTCAGCAGGGGGAGAGGGTGGGGAGAAGGAATTGCATCTACAGAGACAAAGTCATCAGGTGTGAGTGATGAGGGAGTTGGGGGGGGGAGGGGGCGCCAGAAGAGAGGAGAAGGTTGAAAACAGTTTGCGGGGATAAGAGGCGGCTGCATTAATTTTAGAGTGAAAGAAGGAAGATTTAGCTAGAGCAGTGTTTCCCAACTCCAGTCCTCGGGACCCACATGCCAGAAGGTTTTTGTTGTAACCAGTAACTCACACACCTGATTTAATGATTGAACCAATCAAATCACAAAAATGCCCTTGATTAGTTAAATCAGGTGTGCTACTGGTTACGACAAAAACCTTCTGGCAAGTGGGTCCCGAGGACTGGAGTTGGGAAACACTGAGCTAGAGAGACAGAGGAATAGAAAGATGATAGGAGGGCATGGAAGGAAGCCATATCACCGGGGAGACAGGACCTTTTCCATTTTCTCTCCGGTGTCCGCAGTTTGGTTCAGGCAGCTTGTAGAGCATCAGACAGCCAAGGACTGGGGGGGAGGCCCAAGCTAATTTGGTGGTGAGGGGACACAGAGAGTCAAAGGAAGATGAGAGAGAGGACATTAGGGTTGTAGCAGCATTGTCGGGAGACAGTCGATGTCGTGTCTAGGAAACAAGTCCAAATCTCCAATTTGTCGAAAAACATCTTCACGAGGGAAAAGACACCACAGCAGCAAGCTGTTCAGGAAAATCAGACTTTATTTAGCAAGTGAATAAAGCCGGACCAAAAACATGGACCCGGACTGCCATTTTTACACCCATTTTCTACATAGTTAAAACACCATTCTGACCAATCACCCACACTGTTCTTATCTTAACTCCTCCCAAAGCTCCTCCCACAATGTCATTGTGGCAAATCGCCAACAGTCCTTATTCTCTGCCAACTCTGTACAAAGTTCAGGGCATTCTGCCAACTACGAACAAAGTTCAGGACTCCCCCTGTCCTCACTTCACCCCGCACCTGCTCTTGGCAGAGTGGAAAACTACCAGACCTCATAAAGTTCTGGATGCCCCCCCTCTAACACACACACGTCATCCATACACGTCACTCTGCATCTTTCGCTTTTATAAGACAAACTAAGCAGCAGTAATCATTGAAAATATACAGACATACTAAACATTTAATTAATATTCACTTCTAATATACTTTTCTAATATACAGACATACTAAACATTTGATTAATTATTCTCTTTTAAGGGAGTAAATGTACCTTTTCAGCTCTCATTTCAACAGTTTTCACTGTGGTTTCTTGCGTTTTCATAAGCTCAGCTATAATTAATGTTCTAGGTTCATTTGATTTGATAACAAGCAGCGTACATGGGATATAGTGATTATAAATCACTTGCATATAGATACACTTCTGGCATAAAACATCGAGAGTCCCGGAGAAATCAGCGGTACTCACTCACTCAGACTCAGTCACAGATAGAGACTCAGTCACAGATAGAGACTCAGTCACAGAGACTCAGTCACAGAGAGAGACTGAGTCAGAGAGACTGAGTCAGAGAGACTCAGTCACAGAGAGAGAGACTCAGTCACAGAGACTCAGTCACATAGAGAGACTCAGTCACAGAGAGAGACTCAGTCACAGAGGGACAGCAGAGGAGACAGATGCTAAGCTGACGTCAGGGGGATGGGTTTTGTGAGTCAGGCACACAGACACACACACACACACACACACACACACACATCAATCGGCAGGAGGGTTCACATACAGTAAAGCCGGTGTGGTGAACAGATGCTCTAATCTGACTGTGTGGAAGTCATTATCTTTTCTCCGATGTGGCAGTAAGCGTAGACAACATGCCAAAAGAGCCCTCAACACCTGAACGTGTGTCTTCGCAGTGCATGTTAAAACACACACTGCGCACTTTCTGCTGGAATACATGAATGCATAATGGGGTCGGAGGCCTGGAGGTACACAGATCACTTATCACTTTATCACTTCACAAGACACTTCCTCTCAGTTAGCCACAATGACACAAGCTCACTAAAATGTAACCTCACAACATGACAAGAACCTCATAACACGTCGGAGCCTTTTTATGTGTTTTTGCCATCTGCTATGTACAGAGCCTGTAAAGGGACATTGAAAAAAGAATTGTAAAGTATCTTGTGAGCACAAGAAAAGTATCAAAACATGATCAAACACTTGATCTTTGGTCTCGTAGACAAGGTGTCTGACGAGCAAAGCAAAGATCCTCAGTTCAAAAAAATCCTGGTTGCTGACATTTTCATTTTTCAACTCTTAATTTGCAAATGAGCTAGGTACTACAATGGGGTGTTAAATTATATCAAATAACTTGCCATGTGATCTTTAAAAGTAATTATATATGTAAACACTATGCCAACATTAATTATTTATAGGTTATTGGGCCTCTTTTACAGTCTTGTAACACATAATAGACTTTGATATTCCAAAAGCTTAAAGATACAATATGTAAGATTTTTGTGTTGTTTACAGTGTTGTTAACAAGACCATTCCAATCGCTTCCTCTCGTTGAAAAACCCTCTCTGACATGTTGACTCACCCTCTGCCTGTGTTTATAGTCCTTAAATTCAGGTTTCAAAATATACAGTTGACGGACGGATACCAAAACATTGTACAGCTGTACAATAATTCAAGCTCATTGGTTGAAAATAGGTTCTAATTGCCACAGCCAAGCAAGGGGCAAGGGGGGGGGGGGGGGGGGGGGGGAGTTATTCTGAAAAATACACGAGCATAAACCTTGCTCAACGACAATGGTGGAGTCTACAAGCAAGCGGTTTTAGATCCTACATCTCCTGTGGTAAAACCAAAGAAAATGAAACCCATGTGTTGTGTGCGTAGTGACAAATCTCGGGCGTGGTTTGCTAAACCTATATTTGTCTCAAACTCTAAGTTACAATTTGCATCATTTGCGGTAGACTCTCATATCTTAGTTAGAGTCCCCTCCAAGAGTATTGGAACAGCAAGGCCAATTCCTTTGTTTTTGCAATACACTGAATACATGTGGGGTTGAGATGAAACGATGAACATGACATAAGAGTTCAGAATTTCAGCTTTTATTTCCTGGTATTTAGACCTAGATGTGTTAAAGTACTTAGAACATAGCACCTTTGGTGTCAGACCACCCAATGTTTAGGTGAGCAGAAGTATTGGAACATTCATTCATTCATTAATTCATTCATTATCCTAACCTGCTTATCCGGAACAGGGTCCCAGGGGGGCTGGAGCCTATCCCAGCATACATTGAGCGAAAGGCAGGAATACACCCTGGACAGGTCACCAGTCCATCGCAGGGCAATCACTCACACACTCATACCTACAGGCAATTTAGACTCTCCAATCAGCCTCCAACTGTGGGAGGAAACCGGAGTACCCGGAGGAAACCCATGCAGACACGGGGAGAACATGCACGGGGAGAACTCCGCACAGAGAGGCCCCGGCCAATGGGGATTCGAACCCAGGACCTCCTTGCTGTGAGGAGGCAGTGCTACCCACTGCACCATCCATGCCGCCAGAATTGGAACAGAGAGTATTTAAGTAAATAACACTTAATATTTTGGAGCATATCCCTTGCTTGCAATAACTGCATCAAGCCATTGACCCATTCTTCTTTTGTGATGCTTTTCCAGGCTTTTACTGCAGGCTCTTTTGGTTGTTGTTTGTTTTGGGGGGTTTTTCCCTTCACTCTCCTCTTCAGGACGTGAAATGCATGCACAATTGGTTAAGATCTGGTGATTGACTTGGCCAGTCTAAAACCTTCTACTTTTTCTCCCTAATGAATTGCTTTGTTTTGTGTTTGGGTCATTATCTTGTTGCATGAAGCAAGTTGGCAGACAGAATGTTTTTGTAGACTTCTGAATTCATCATCAAAAATTAGTGAGCCCACTCCAGAAGCTACCATGCAAGCCCAAGCCATGACACTTCCCCCACCGTGTGTGTGTGTCCTGCTGTACAATGATAGGGGTCTGATTAGTAATGTATAGAGTTGGCATGTCTCAGCGGGTCCGGAAGCTCCACGGACAAAGTTGTGTGAAAAAAAATAGCAGTACAACATCAGTAACCTGATGAACCTACTGTTATTAGTAGTAGTGATATTTCTGCATGGCAAATAATTTACAACAGACCAACTGTCATGACATGCATGCTGCTTGTTCTGAGTAATTGACTCATTCATTGAAAGGGGCGTGTTCAAAATAATAGCAGTGTGGAGTTTAATTTAATTCATTCTGTGAAAAAAAGGTATCATTAATTGTCCCTTTTTAAGGAAAAAGGGAAGCAAATGTGTCCGGGTAATCCAGTTACCTCCCACAGTTGGAGGCTGATTGGAGAGTCTAAATTTTCGTGTTGGTGCACTTTTATTGAAAATGACAGCCAATCAGAGAAAATAGTTAATTACACCAGTAATGCGATGGGGCTTCAGACAAATCAATCATGATTGCAAAGTCATTTAAGGCACTATGACACAGATATTAAATGTAAATAAAACAAGACATGCCAAAGAAGGCGTATTGCCAAGTGGCATAACTGGAAGAGGTGTGATACCATAATCTGAGGTGCTGGGTTGGTGAAAATGATATATATGGCTTGTATGTTTTGAATTCTCTTAATAAATTCACACCAGTCGTGGTAAATTAAATATTTGTAAGTATTCAGTGCAGTGTTTTATTTATAAAGAACAGCGCTAGTTCAGGAAGCACGCCTAGAAAAGTAAAATACTTTCATAAGGTACACCTTCATAAAATGCAGAGACAGCGCAATCGGGGAATGCCACCCTGATTAATTATTATTGAGTTTACAAAACCTAAAGTGTAGATTATGAATTAGGATTGAGGAAGGAGTACTGCCTCCCCAAATGCCATGGCTAGTTAATATAATACAACATTAAATCATTAACAAAAAATGTATTTTAAGATATGAATAATGATATGAATAAATTAATACAAATAAAAAGTACATTACTCTATCAGCATATTGTTCTCATTCTTATTATGAAATGACAGTGCTCATTGTATTTTTTGTTGTTCGGCATTTTTTTCATTTCGTCATCTTGAAACCATCTGCTTGAATTCAACAGTGCTGATTTAGCTTGCAGTGCACTGCCAAGCTGGGCCTTTGAAAATGTAACATTACAAGCCCCGGTGCTACCATTAGGCTGGACTCCAACCGCAACCCCACAATGCACCAGTTCCCCTGCCCAGCTACCCTCAGCTGTTTAAAGAGATGGTCTATTCCAGAGCCAGCCATGTTCCCCAGCTCCCAGGGCCAGGAATGAGGACACGGTACAGTCAGAGTGAGCTCTAGTCAGGCAGAATAAAGGTACAGTCAGAGTGAGCTCTAGTCATACAGAATAACAGTACAGTCAGAGTAAGCTCTAGTCATACAGAATAACGGTACAGTCAGAGTGAGCTCTAGTCATGCAGAATAATGGTACAGTCAGTGAGCTCTAGTCATACAGAGTAACGGTACAGTCAGAGTGAGCTCTAGTCATACAGAATAACGGTACAGTCAGTGAGCTCTAGTCATACAGAATAACGGTACAGTCAGAGTGAGCTCTAGTCATACAGAATAACGGTACAGTCAGAGTGAACTCTAGTCATACAGAATAACAGTACAGTCAGAGTGAACTCTAGTCATACAGAATAACGGTACAGTCAGAGTGAGCTCTAGTCATACAGAATAACGGTACAGTCAGTGAGCTCTAGTCATACAGAATAACGGTACAGTCAGAGTGAGGTCTAGTCATACAGAATAACGGTACAGTCAGAGTGAGCTCTAGTCATACAGAATAACGATACAGTCAGTGAGCTCTAGTCATACAGAATAACGGTACAGTCACAGTGAGCTCTAGTCATACAGAATAACGGTACAGTCAGAGTGAGCTCAAGTCATACAGAATAACGGTACAGACAGAGTGAGCTCTAGTCATACAGAATAACGGTACAGTCAGAGTGAGCTCTAGTCATACAGAATAACGGTACAGTCAGAGTGAGCTCAAGTCATACAGAGTAACGGTACAGTCAGAGTGAGCTCAAGTCATACAGAATAACGGTACAGACAGAGTGAACTCTAGTCATACAGAATAACGGTACAGTCAGAGTGAGCTCTAGTCATACAGAGTAATGGTACAGTCAGAGTGAGCTCAAGTCATACAGAATAACGGTACACTCAGAGAGCTCTAGTCATACAGAATAACGGTACAGCCAGAGAGCTCTAGTCATACAGAATAACGGTACAGTCAGACTGAGCTCTAGTCATACAGAATAACGGTACAGTCAGAGTGAGCTCTAGTCATACAGAATAACGGTACAGTCAGTGAGCTCTAGTCATACAGAATAACGGTACAGTCAGTGAGCTCTAGTCATACAGAATAACGGTACAGTCAGAGTGAGCTCTAGTCATACAGAATAACGGTACAGTCAGTGAGCTCTAGTCATACAGAATAACGGTACAGTCAGAGTGAGCTCTAGTCATACAGAATAACGGTACAGTCAGTGAGCTCTAGTCATACAGAATAACGGTACAGTCAGAGTGAGCTCTAGTCAGGCAGAATAACGGTACAGTCAGAGTGAGCTCTAGTCATACAGAATAACAGTACAGTCAGAGTAAGCTCTAGTCATACAGAATAACGGTACAGTCAGAGTGAGCTCTAGTCATGCAGAATAATGGTACAGTGAGTGAGCTCTAGTCATACAGAGTAACGGTACAGTCAGAGTGAGCTCTAGTCATACAGAATAACGGTACAGTCAGTGAGCTCTAGTCATACAGAATAATGGTACAGTCAGAGTGATCTCTAGTCATACAGAATAACGGTACAGTCAGAGTGAACTCTAGTCATACAGAATAACAGTACAGTCAGAGTGAACTCTAGTCAAACAGAATAACGGTACAGTCAGAGTGAGCTCTAGTCATACAGAATAACGGTACAGTCAGTGAGCTCTAGTCATACAGAATAACAGTACAGTCAGAGTGAACTCTAGTCAAACAGAATAACGGTACAGTCAGAGTGAGCTCTAGTCATACAGAATAACGGTACAGTCAGTGAGCTCTAGTCATACAGAATAACGGTACAGTCAGAGTGAGCTCTAGTCATACAGAATAAAGGTACAGTCAAAGTGAGCTCTAGTCATACAGAATAACGATACAGTCAGTGAGCTCTAGTCATACAGAATAACGGTACAGTCACAGTGAGCTCTAGTCATACAGAATAACAGGACAGTCAGAGTGAGCTCTAGTCATACAGAGTAACGGTACAGTCAGAGTGAGCTCAAGTCATACAGAATAACGGTACAGTCAGAGTGAGCTCTAGTCATACAGAATAACGGTACAGTCAGTGAGCTCTAGTCATACAGAATAACGGTACAGTCAGTGAGCTCTAGTCATACAGAATAACGGTACAGTCAGAGTGAGCTCTAGTCATACAGAATAACGGTACAGTCAGTGAGCTCTAGTCATACAGAATAACGGTACAGTCAGAGTGAGCTCTAGTCATACAGAATAACGGTACAGTCAGTGAGCTCTAGTCATACAGAATAACGGTACAGTCAGAGTGAGCTCTAGTCAGGCAGAATAACGGTACAGTCAGAGTGAGCTCTAGTCATACAGAATAACAGTACAGTCAGAGTAAGCTCTAGTCATACAGAATAACGGTACAGTCAGAGAGAGCTCTAGTCATGCAGAATAATGGTACAGTGAGTGAGCTCTAGTCATACAGAGTAACGGTACAGTCAGAGTGAGCTCTAGTCATACAGAATAACGGTACAGTCAGTGAGCTCTAGTCATACAGAATAACGGTACAGTCAGAGTGAGCTCTAGTCATACAGAATAACGGTACAGTCAGAGTGAACTCTAGTCATACAGAATAACAGTACAGTCAGAGTGAACTCTAGTCAAACAGAATAACGGTACAGTCAGAGTGAGCTCTAGTCATACAGAATAACGGTACAGTCAGTGAGCTCTAGTCATACAGAATAACGGTACAGTCAGAGTGAGCTCTAGTCATACAGAATAACGGTACAGTCAAAGTGAGCTCTAGTCATACAGAATAACGATACAGTCAGTGAGCTCTAGTCATACAGAATAACGGTACAGTCACAGTGAGCTCTAGTCATACAGAATAACAGGACAGTCAGAGTAAGCTCTAGTCATACAGAATAACGGTACAGTCAGAGTGAGCTCTAGTCATGGAGAGTAACGGTACAGTCAGTGAGCTCGAGTCATACAGAATAACGGTACAGACAGAGTGAGCTCTAGTCATACAGAATAACGGTACAGTCAGAGTGAGCTCTAGTCATACAGAGTAACGGTACAGTCAGAGTGAGCTCAAGTCATACAGAATAACGGTACAGTCAGAGTGAGCTCTAGTCATACAGAATAACGGTACACTCGGAGAGCTCTAGTCATACAGAATAACGGTACAGCCAGAGAGCTCTAGTCATACAGAATAACGGTACAGTCAGACTGAGCTCTAGTCATACAGAATAACGGTACAGTCAGAGTGAGCTCTAGTCATACAGAATAACGGTACAGTCAGAGTGAGCTCTTGTCATACAGAATAACAGTACAGAGAGAGTGAGCTCTAGTCATACAGAATAACGGTACAGTCAGTGAGCTCTAGTCATACGGAATAACGGTACAGTCAGTGAGCTCTAGTCATACAGAATATCAGTACAGAGAGAGTGAGCTCTAGTCATACAGAATAACGGGACAGTAAGTGAGCTCTAGTCATACAGAATAACGGTACAGTCAGAGAGCTCTAGTCATACAGAATAATGGTAGAGTCAGAGTGAGCTCTAGTCATACAGAATAACGGTACAGTCAGAGTGAGCTCTAGTCATACAGAATAACGGTACATTCAGTGAGCTCTAGTCATACAGAATAACGGTACAGTCAGAGTGAGCTCTAGTCAGGCAGAATAACGGTACAGTCAGAGTGAGCTCTAGTCATACAGAATAACAGTACAGTCAGAGTAAGCTCTAGTCATACAGAATAACGGTACAGTCAGAGTGAGCTCTAGTCATGCAGAATAATGGTACAGTCAGTGAGCTCTAGTCATACAGAGTAACGGTACAGTCAGAGTGAGCTCTAGTCATACAGAATAACGGTACAGTCAGTGAGCTCTAGTCATACAGAATAACGGTACAGTCAGAGTGAGCTCTAGTCATACAGAATAACGGTACAGTCAGAGTGAACTCTAGTCATACAGAATAACAGTACAGTCAGAGTGAACTCTAGTCAAACAGAATAACGGTACAGTCAGAGTGAGCTCTAGTCATACAGAATAACGGTACACTCGGAGAGCTCTAGTCATACAGAATAACGGTACAGCCAGAGAGCTCTAGTCATACAGAATAACGTTACAGTCAGAGTGAGCTCTAGTCATACAGAATAACGGTACAGTCAGAGTGAGCTCTAGTCATACAGAATAACGGTACAGTCAGAGTGAGCTCTTGTCATACAGAATAACAGTACAGAGAGAGTGAGCTCTAGTCATACAGAATAACGGTACAGTCAGTGAGCTCTAGTCATACGGAATAACGGTACAGTCAGTGAGCTCTAGTCATACAGAATATCAGTACAGAGAGAGTGAGCTCTAGTCATACAGAATAACGGTACAGTCAAAGTGAGCTCTAGTCATACAGAATAACGATACAGTCAGTGAGCTCTAGTCATACAGAATAACGGTACAGTCAGTGAGCTCTAGTCATACGGAATAACGGTACAGTCAGTGAGCTCTAGTCATACAGAATATCAGTACAGAGAGAGTGAGCTCTAGTCATACAGAATAACGGGACAGTAAGTGAGCTCTAGTCATACAGAATAACGGTACAGTCAGAGAGCTCTAGTCATACAGAATAATGGTACAGTCAGAGTGAGCTCTAGTCATACAGAATAACGGTACAGTCAGAGTGAGCTCTAGTCATACAGAATAACGGTACAGTCAGAGTGAGCTCTAGTCATACAGAATAACGGTACATTCAGTGAGCTCTAGTCAGGCAGAATAACGGTACAGTCAGAGTGAGCTCTAGTCATACAGAATAACAGTACAGTCAGAGTAAGCTCTAGTCATACAGAATAACGGTACAGTCAGAGTGAGCTCTAGTCATGCAGAATAATGGTACAGTCAGTGAGCTCTAGTCATACAGAGTAACGGTACAGTCAGAGTGAGCTCTAGTCATACAGAATAACGTTACAGTCAGTGAGCTCTAGTCATACAGAATAACGGTACAGTCAGAGTGAGCTCTAGTCATACAGAATAACGGTACAGTCAGAGTGAACTCTAGTCATACAGAATAACAGTACAGTCAGAGTGAACTCTAGTCAAACAGAATAACGGTACAGTCAGAGTGAGCTCTAGTCATACAGAATAACGGTACACTCGGAGAGCTCAAGTCATACAGAATAACGGTACAGCCAGAGAGCTCTAGTCATACAGAATAACGGTACAGTCAGACTGAGCTCTAGTCATACAGAATAACGGTACAGTCAGAGTGAGCTCTAGTCATACAGAATAACGGTACAGTCAGAGTGAGCTCTTGTCATACAGAATAACAGTACAGAGAGAGTGAGCTCTAGTCATACAGAATAACGGTACAGTCAGTGAGCTCTAGTCATACGGAATAACGGTACAGTCAGTGAGCTCTAGTCATACAGAATATCAGTACAGAGAGAGTGAGCTCTAGTCATACAGAATAACGGTACAGTCAAAGTGAGCTCTAGTCATACAGAATAACGATACAGTCAGTGAGCTCTAGTCATACAGAATAACGGTACAGTCAGAGAGCTCTAGTCATACAGAATAATGGTACAGTCAGAGTGAGCTCTAGTCATACAGAATAACGGTACAGTCAGAGTGAGCTCTAGTCATACAGAATAACAGTACAGTCAGAGTAAGCTCTAGTCATACAGAATAACGGTACAGTCAGAGTGAGCTCTAGTCATGCAGAATAATGGTACAGTCAGTGAGCTCTAGTCATACAGAGTAACGGTACAGTCAGAGAGAGCTCTAGTCATACAGAATAACGGTACAGTCAGTGAGCTCTAGTCATACAGAATAACGGTACAGTCAGAGTGAGCTCTAGTCATACAGAATAACGGTACAGTCAGAGTGAACTCTAGTCATACAGAATAACAGTACAGTCAGAGTGAACTCTAGTCAAACAGAATAACGGTACAGTCAGAGTGAGCTCTAGTCATACAGAATAACGGTACAGTCAGTGAGCTCTAGTCATACAGAATAACGGTACAGTCAGAGTGAGCTCTAGTTATACAGAATAACGGTACAGTCAAAGTGAGCTCTAGTCATACAGAATAACGATACAGTCAGTGAGCTCTAGTCATACAGAATAACGGTACAGTCAAAGTGAGCTCTAGTCATACAGAATAACAGGACAGTCAGAGTAAGCTCTAGTCATACAGAATAACGGTACAGTCAGAGTGAGCTCTACTCATGGAGAGTAACGGTACAGTCAGTGAGCTCGAGTCATACAGAATAACGGTACAGACAGAGTGAGCTCAAGTCATACAGAATAACGGTACAGTCAGAGTGAGCTCTAGTCATACAGAGTAACGGTACAGTCAGAGTGAGCTCAAGTCATACAGAATAACGGTACAGTCAGAGTGAGCTCTAGTCATACAGAATAACGGTACACTCGGACAGCTCTAGTCATACAGAATAACGGTATAGCCAGAGAGCTCTAGTCATACAGAATAACGGTACAGTCAGACTGAGCTCTAGTCATACAGAATAACGGTACAGTCAGAGTGAGCTCTAGTCATACAGAATAATGGTACAGTCAGAGTGAGCTCTTGTCATACAGAATAACAGTACAGAGAGAGTGAGCTCTAGTCATACAGAATAACGGTACAGTCAGTGAGATCTAGTCATACGGAATAACGGTACAGTCAGTGAGCTCTAGTCATACAGAATATCAGTACAGAGAGAGTGAGCTCTAGTCATACAGAATAACGGGACAGTCAGTGAGCTCTAGTCATACAGAATAACGGTACAGTCAGAGAGCTCTAGTCATACAGAATAATGGTACAGTCAGAGTGAGTTCTAGTCATACAGAATAACGGTATAGTCAGTGAGTTCTAGTCATACAGAATAACGGTACAGTCAGTGAGCTCTAGTCAAACAGAATAAAGGTACAGTCAGAGAGCTCTAGTCATACAGAATAACGGTACAGTCAGAGTGAGCTCTAGTCATACAGAATAACAGTACAGTCAGAGTGAGCTCTAGTCATGCAGAGTAACGGTACAGCCAGTGAGCTCTAGTCATACAAAATAACGGTACAGAGAGAGTGAGCTCTAGTCATACAGAATAACGGTACAGTCCGTGAGCTCTAGTCATACAGAATAACGGTACAGTCAGTGAGCTCTAGTCATACAGAATAACGGTACAGTCAGAGTGAGCTCAAGTCATACAGAATAACAGTACAGTCAGAGAGCTCTAGTCATACCGAATAACGGGACAGTCAGTGAGCTCTAGTCATACAGAATAACGGTACAGCCAGTGAGCTCTAGTCATACAGAATAACGGTACAGTCAGAGTGAGCTCTAGTCATACGAATAACGGTACAGTCAGTGAGCTCTAGTCATACAGAATAACAGTACAGAGAGAGTGAGCTCTAGTCATACAGAATAACGGGACAGTCAGTGAGCTCTAGTCATACAGAATAACGGTACAGTCAGTGAGCTCTTGTCATACAGAATAACGGTACAGTCAGAGTGAGCTCTAGTCATACAGAATAACGGTACAGTCAGTGAGCTCTAGTCATACAGAATAACGGTACAGTCAGAGTGAGCTCTAGTCAGGCTGAATAACGGTACAGTCAGAGTGAGCTCTAGTCATACAGAATAACAGTACAGTCAGAGTAAGCTCTAGTCATACAGAATAACGGTACAGTCAGAGTGAGCTCTAGTCATGCAGAATAATGGTACAGTCAGTGAGCTCTAGTCATACAGAGTAACGGTATAGTCAGAGTGAGCTCTAGTCATACAGAATAACGGTACAGTCAGTGAGCTCTAGTCATACAGAATATCAGTACAGAGAGAGTGAGCTCTAGTCATACAGAATAACGGGACAGTCAGTGAGCTCTAGTCATACAGAATAACGGTACAGTCAGAGAGCTCTAGTCATACAGAATAATGGTACAGTCAGAGTGAGCTCTAGTCATACAGAATAACGGTACACTCGGACAGCTCTAGTCATACAGAATAACGGTATAGCCAGAGAGCTCTAGTCATACAGAATAACGGTACAGTCAGACTGAGCTCTAGTCATACAGAATAACGGTACAGTCAGAGTGAGCTCTAGTCATACAGAATAACGGTACAGTCAGAGTGAGCTCTTGTCATACAGAATAACAGTACAGAGAGAGTGAGCTCTAGTCATACAGAATAACGGTACAGTCAGTGAGATCTAGTCATACGGAATAACGGTACAGTCAGTGAGCTCTAGTCATACAGAATATCAGTACAGAGAGAGTGAGCTCTAGTCATACAGAATAACGGGACAGTCAGTGAGCTCTAGTCATACAGAATAACGGTACAGTCAGAGAGCTCTAGTCATACAGAATAATGGTACAGTCAGAGTGAGTTCTAGTCATACAGAATAACGGTATAGTCAGTGAGTTCTAGTCATACAGAATAACGGTACAGTCAGTGAGCTCTAGTCAAACAGAATAAAGGTACAGTCAGAGAGCTCTAGTCATACAGAATAACGGTACAGTCAGAGTGAGCTATAGTCATACAGAATAACAGTACAGTCAGAGTGAGCTCTAGTCATGCAGAGTAACGGTACAGCCAGTGAGCTCTAGTCATACAAAATAACGGTACAGAGAGAGTGAGCTCTAGTCATACAGAATAACGGTACAGTCCGTGAGCTCTAGTCATACAGAATAACGGTACAGTCAGTGAGCTCTAGTCATACAGAATAACGGTACAGTCAGAGTGAGCTCAAGTCATACAGAATAACAGTACAGTCAGAGAGCTCTAGTCATACCGAATAACGGGACAGTCAGTGAGCTCTAGTCATACAGAATAACGGTACAGCCAGTGAGCTCTAGTCATACAGAATAACGGTACAGTCAGAGTGAGCTCTAGTCATACGAATAACGGTACAGTCAGTGAGCTCTAGTCATACAGAATAACAGTACAGAGAGAGTGAGCTCTAGTCATACAGAATAACGGGACAGTCAGTGAGCTCTAGTCATACAGAATAACGGTACAGTCAGAGTGAGCTCAAGTCATACAGAATAACGGTACAGTCAGAGTGAGCTCTAGTCATACAGAATAACGGTACACTCGGAGAGCTCTAGTCATACAGAATAACGGTACAGCCAGAGAGCTCTAGTCATACAGAATAACGGTACAGTCAGACTGAGCTCTAGTCATACAGAATAACGGTACAGTCAGAGTGAGCTCTAGTCATACAGAATAACGGTACAGTCAGAGTGAGCTCTTGTCATACAGAATAACAGTACAGAGAGAGTGAGCTCTAGTCATACAGAATAACGATACAGTCAGTGAGCTCTAGTCATACGGAATAACGGTACAGTCAGTGAGCTCTAGTCATACAGAATATCAGTACAGAGAGAGTGAGCTCTAGTCATACAGAATAACGGGACAGTCAGTGAGCTCTAGTCATACAGAATAACGGTACAGTCAGAGAGCTCTAGTCATACAGAATAATGGTACAGTCAGAGTGAGCTCTAGTCATACAGAATAACGGTACAGTCAAAGTGAGCTCTAGTCATACAGAATAACGGTACAGTCAGTGAGCTCTAGTCATACAGAATAACGGTACAGTCAGAGTGAGCTCTAGTCATACGAATAACGGTACAGTCAGTGAGCTCTAGTCATACAGAATAACAGTACAGAGAGAGTGAGCTCTAGTCATACAGAATAACGGGACAGTCAGAGTGAGCTCTAGTCATGCAGAATAATGGTACAGTGAGTGAGCTCTAGTCATACAGAGTAACGGTACAGTCAGAGTGAGCTCTAGTCATACAGAATAACGGTACAGTCAGTGAGCTCTAGTCATACAGAATAACGGTACAGTCAGAGTGAGCTCTAATCATACAGAATAACGGTACAGTCAGAGTGAACTCTAGTCATACAGAATAACAGTACAGTCAGAGTGAACTCTAGTCAAACAGAATAACGGTACAGTCAGAGTGAGCTCTAGTCATACAGAATAACGGTACAGTCAGTGAACTCTAGTCATACAGAATAACGGTACAGTCAGAGTGAGCTCTAGTCTTACAGAATAACGGTACAGTCAAAGTGAGCTCTAGTCATACAGAATAACGAAAAAGTCAGTGAGCTCTAGTCATACAGAATAACGGTACAGTCACATTGAGCTCTAGTCATACAGAATAACAGGACAGTCAGAGTAAGCTCTAGTCATACAGAATAACGGTACAGTCAGAGTGAGCTCTAGTCATAGAGAGTAACGGTACAGTCAGTGAGCTCGAGTCATGGAGAGTAACGGTACAGTCAGTGAGCTCGAGTCATGCAGAATAACGGTACAGACAGAGTGAGCTCTAGTCATACAGAATAACGGTACAGTCAGAGTGAGCTCTAGTCATACAGAGTAACGGTACAGTCAGAGTGAGCTCAAGTCATACAGAATAACGGTACAGTCAGAGTGAGCTCTAGTCATACAGAATAACGGTACACTCGGAGAGCTCTAGTCATACAGAATAACGGTACAGCCAGAGAGCTCTAGTCATACAGAATTACGGTACAGTCAGACTGAGCTCTAGTCATACAGAATAACGGTACAGTCAGAGTGAGCTCTAGTCATACAGAATAACGGTACAGTCAGAGTGAGCTCTTGTCATACAGAATAACAGTACAGAGAGTGAGCTCTAGTCATACAGAATAACGGTACAGTCAGTGAGCTCTAGTCATACGGAATAACGGTACAGTCAGTGAGCTCTAGTCATACAGAATATCAGTACAGAGAGAGTGAGCTCTAGTCATACAGAATAACGGGACAGTAAGTGAGCTCTAGTCATACAGAATAACGGTACAGTCAGAGAGCTCTAGTCATACAGAATAATGGTACAGTCAGAGTGAGTTCTAGTCATACAGAATAACGGTATAGTCAGTGAGTTCTAGTCATACAGAATAACGGTACAGTCAGTGAGCTCTAGTCAAACAGAATAAAGGTACAGTCAGAGAGCTCTAGTCATACAGAATAACGGTACAGTCAGAGTGAGCTCTAGTCATACAGAATAACGGTACAGTCAGAGTGAGCTCTAGTCATGCAGAGTAACGGTACAGTCAGTGAGCTCTAGTCATACAAAATAACGGTACAGAGAGAGTGAGCTCTAGTCATACAGAATAACGGAACAGTCCGTGAGCTCTAGTCATACAGAATAACGGTACAGTCAGTGAGCTCTAGTCATACAGAATAACGGTACAGTCAGAGTGAGCTCAAGTCATACAGAATAACAGTACAGTCAGAGAGCTCTAGTCATACAGAATAACGGTACAGTCAGAGTGAGCTCTAGTCAGGCTGAATAACGGTACAGTCAGAGTGAGCTCTAGTCATACAGAATAACGGTACAGTCAGAGTGAACTCTAGTCATACAGAATAACAGTACAGTCAGAGTGAACTCTAGTCAAACAGAATAACGGTACAGTCAGAGTGAGCTCTAGTCATACAGAATAACGGTACACTCGGAGAGCTCTAGTCATACAGAATAACGGTACAGCCAGAGAGCTCTAGTCATACAGAATAACGGTACAGTCAGAGTGAGCTCTAGTCAAAAAGAATAAAGGTACAGTCAGAGTGAGCTCTAGTCATACAGAATAAAAGTACAGTCAGAGTGAGCTCTAATCATGCAGAATAACAGTACCGTCAGTGAGCTCTAGTCATACAGAATAACGGTACAGACAGAGTGAGCTCTAGTCATATAGAATAATGGTACAGTCAGTGAGCTCTAGTCATACAGAATAACGGTACAGTCAGAGAGCTCTAGTCATACAGAATAACGGAAGTCAGAGTGAGCTCTAGTCATACAGAATAACGGTACAGTCAGTGAGCTCTAGTCATACAGAATAACGGTACAGTCAGAGTGAGCTCTAGTCATACAGAATAACGGTACAGTCAGTGAGCTCTAGTCATACAGAATAACGGTACAGTCAGAGTGAGCTCTAGTCATACAGAATAACGGTACAGTCAGAGTGAGCTCTAGCCATACAGAATAACGGTACAGTCAGAGTGAGCTCTTGTCAAACAGAATAACAGTACAGAGAGAGTGAGCTCTAGTCATACAGAATAACGGTACAGTCAGTGAGCTCTAGTCATACAGAATAACGGTACAGTCAGTGAGCTCTAGTCATACAGAATAACGGTACAGCCAGTGAGCTCTAGTCATACAGAATAACGGTACAGTCAGAGTGAGCTCTAGTCATACGAATAACGGTACAGTCAGTGAGCTCTAGTCATACAGAATAACAGTACAGAGAGAGTGAGCTCTAGTCATACAGAATAACGGGACAGTCAGTGAGCTCTAGTCATACAGAATAACGGTACAGTCAGAGTGAGCTCAAGTCAAACAGAATAACGGTACAGTCAGAGTGAGCTCTAGTCATACAGAATAACGGTACACTCGGAGAGCTCTAGTCATACAGAATAACGGTACAGCCAGAGAGCTCTAGTCATACAGAATAACGGTACAGTCAGACTGAGCTCTAGTCATACAGAATAACGGTACAGTCAGAGTGAGCTCTAGTCATACAGAATAACGGTACAGTTAGAGTGAGCTCTTGTCATACAGAATAACAGTACAGAGAGAGTGAGCTCTAGTCATACAGAATAACGATACAGTCAGTGAGCTCTAGTCATACGGAATAACGGTACAGTCAGTGAGCTCTAGTCATACAGAATATCAGTACAGAGAGAGTGAGCTCTAGTCATACAGAATAACGGGACAGTCAGTGAGCTCTAGTCATACAGAATAACGGTACAGTCAGAGAGCTCTAGTCATACAGAATAATGGTACAGTCAGAGTGAGCTCTAGTCATACAGAATAACGGTACAGTCAGAGTGAGCTCTAGTCATACAGAATAACGGTACAGTCAGTGAGCTCTAGTCATACAGAATAACGGTACAGTCAGAGTGAGCTCTAGTCATACGAATAACGGTACAGTCAGTGAGCTCTAGTCATACAGAATAACAGTACAGAGAGAGTGAGCTCTAGTCATACAGAATAACGGGACAGTCAGAGTGAGCTCTAGTCATGCAGAATAATGGTACAGTGAGTGAGCTCTAGTCATACAGAGTAACGGTACAGTCAGAGTGAGCTCTAGTCATACAGAATAACGGTACAGTCAGTGAGCTCTAGTCATACAGAATAACGGTACAGTCAGAGTGAGCTCTAGTCATACAGAATAACGGTACAGTCAGAGTGAACTCTAGTCATACAGAATAACAGTACAGTCAGAGTGAACTCTAGTCAAACAGAATAACGGTACAGTCAGAGTGAGCTCTAGTCATACAGAATAACGGTACAGTCAGTGAACTCTAGTCATACAGAATAACGGTACAGTCAGAGTGAGCTCTAGTCATACAGAATAACGGTACAGTCAAAGTGAGCTCTAGTCATACAGAATAACGAAAAAGTCAGTGAGCTCTAGTCATACAGAATAACGGTACAGTCACATTGAGCTCTAGTCATACAGAATAACAGGACAGTCAGAGTAAGCTCTAGTCATACAGAATAACGGTACAGTCAGAGTGAGCTCTAGTCATGGAGAGTAACGGTACAGTCAGTGAGCTCGAGTCATGCAGAATAACGGTACAGACAGAGTGAGCTCTAGTCATACAGAATAACGGTACAGTCAGAGTGAGCTCTAGTCATACAGAGTAACGGTACAGTCAGAGTGAGCTCAAGTCATACAGAATAACGGTACAGTCAGAGTGAGCTCTAGTCATACAGAATAACGGTACACTCGGAGAGCTCTAGTCATACAGAATAACGGTACAGCCAGAGAGCTCTAGTCATACAGAATTACGGTACAGTCAGACTGAGCTCTAGTCATACAGAATAACGGTACAGTCAGAGTGAGCTCTAGTCATACAGAATAACGGTACAGTCAGAGTGAGCTCTTGTCATACAGAATAACAGTACAGAGAGTGAGCTCTAGTCATACAGAATAACGGTACAGTCAGTGAGCTCTAGTCATACGGAATAACGGTACAGTCAGTGAGCTCTAGTCATACAGAATATCAGTACAGAGAGAGTGAGCTCTAGTCATACAGAATAACGGGACAGTAAGTGAGCTCTAGTCATACAGAATAACGGTACAGTCAGAGAGCTCTAGTCATACAGAATAATGGTACAGTCAGAGTGAGTTCTAGTCATACAGAATAACGGTATAGTCAGTGAGTTCTAGTCATACAGAATAACGGTACAGTCAGTGAGCTCTAGTCAAACAGAATAAAGGTACAGTCAGAGAGCTCTAGTCATACAGAATAACGGTACAGTCAGAGTGAGCTCTAGTCATACGGAATAACGGTACAGTCAGAGTGAGCTCTAGTCATGCAAAGTAACGGTACAGTCAGTGAGCTCTAGTCATACAAAATAACGGTACAGAGAGAGTGAGCTCTAGTCATACAGAATAACGGAACAGTCCGTGAGCTCTAGTCATACAGAATAACGGTACAGTCAGTGAGCTCTAGTCATACAGAATAACGGTACAGTCAGAGTGAGCTCAAGTCATACAGAATAACAGTACAGTCAGAGAGCTCTAGTCATACAGAATAACGGTACAGTCAGAGTGAGCTCTAGTCAGGCTGAATAACGGTACAGTCAGAGTGAGCTCTAGTCATACAGAATAACGGTACAGTCAGAGTGAACTCTAGTCATACAGAATAACAGTACAGTCAGAGTGAACTCTAGTCAAACAGAATAACGGTACAGTCAGAGTGAGCTCTAGTCATACAGAATAACGGTACACTCGGAGAGCTCTAGTCATACAGAATAACGGTACAGCCAGAGAGCTCTAGTCATACAGAATAACGGTACAGTCAGAGTGAGCTCTAGTCAAAAAGAATAAAGGTACAGTCAGAGTGAGCTCTAGTCATACAGAATAAAAGTACAGTCAGAGTGAGCTCTAATCATGCAGAATAACAGTACCGTCAGTGAGCTCTAGTCATACAGAATAACGGTACAGACAGAGTGAGCTCTAGTCATATAGAATAATGGTACAGTCAGTGAGCTCTAGTCATACAGAATAACGGTACAGTCAGAGAGCTCTAGTCATACAGAATAACGGAAGTCAGAGTGAGCTCTAGTCATACAGAATAACGGTACAGTCAGTGAGCTCTAGTCATACAGAATAACGGTACAGTCAGAGTGAGCTCTAGTCATACAGAATAACGGTACAGTCAGTGAGCTCTAGTCATACAGAATAACGGTACAGTCAGAGTGAGCTCTAGTCATACAGAATAACGGTACAGTCAGAGTGAGCTCTAGCCATACAGAATAACGGTACAGTCAGAGTGAGCTCTTGTCTAACAGAATAACAGTACAGAGAGAGTGAGCTCTAGTCATACAGAATAACGGTACAGTCAGTGAGCTCTAGTCATACAGAATAACGGTACAGTCGGTGAGCTCTAGTCATACAGAATAACGGTACAGTCAGACTGAGCTCTAGTCATACAGAATAACGGTACAGTCAGAGTGAGCTCTAGTCATACAGAATAACGGTACAGTCAGTGAGCTCTAGTCATACAGAATAACGGTACAGTCAGTGAGCTCTAGTCATACAGAATAACGGTACAGTCAGTGAGCTCTTGTCATACAGAATAACGGTACAGTCAGAGTGAGCTCTAGTCATACAGAATAACGGTACAGTCAGTGAGCTCTAGTCATACAGAATAACGGTACAGTCAGAGTGAGCTCTAGTCAGGCTGAATAACGGTACAGTCAGAGTGAGCTCTAGTCATACAGAATAACAGTACAGTCAGAGTAAGCTCTAGTCATACAGAATAACGGTACAGTCAGAGTGAGCTCTAGTCATGCAGAATAATGGTACAGTCAGTGAGCTCTAGTCATACAGAGTAACGGTATAGTCAGAGTGAGCTCTAGTCATACAGAATAACGGTACAGTCAGTGAGCTCTAGTCATACAGAATAACGGTACAGTCAGAGTGAGCTCTAGTCATACAGAATAACGGTACAGTCAGAGTGAACTCTAGTCATACAGAATAACAGTACAGTCAGAGTGAACTCTAGTCAAACAGAATAACGGTACAGTCAGAGTGAGCTCTAGTCATACAGAATAACGGTACACTCGGAGAGCTCTAGTCATACAGAATAACGGTACAGCCAGAGAGCTCTAGTCATACAGAATAACGGTACAGTCAGACTGAGCTCTAGTCATACAGAATAACGGTACAGTCAGAGTGAGCTCTAGTCATACAGAATAAGGGTACAGTCAGAGTGAGCTCTTGTCATACAGAATAACAGTACAGAGAGAGTGAGCTCCAGTCATACAGAATAACGGTACAGTCAGTGAGCTCTAGTCATACGGAATAACGGTACAGTCAGTGAGCTCTAGTCATACAGAATAACAGTACAGAGAGAGTGAGCTCTAGTCATACAGAATAACGGGACAGTCAGTGAGCTCTAGTCATACAGAATAACGGTACAGTCAGAGAGCTCTAGTCATACAGAATAATGGTACAGTCAGAGTGAGCTCTAGTCATACAGAATAACGGTATAGTCAGTGAGTTCTAGTCATACAGAATAACGGTACAGTCAGTGAGCTCTAGTCAAACAGAATAAAGGTACAGTCAGAGAGCTCTAGTCATACAGAATAACGGTACAGTCAGAGTGAGCTCTAGTCATACAGAATAACAGTACAGTCAGAGTGAGCTCTAGTCATGCAGAGTAACGGTACAGTCAGTGAGCTCTAGTCATACAAAATAACGGTACAGAGAGAGTGAGCTCTAGTCATACAGAATAACGGTACAGTCCGTGAGCTCTAGTCATACAGAATAACGGTACAGTCAGTGAGCTCTAGTCATACAGAATAACGGTACAGTCAGAGTGAGCTCAAGTCATACAGAATAACAGTACAGTCAGAGAGCTCTAGTCATACCGAATAACGGTACAGTCAGAGTGAGCTCTACTCATACAGAATAACGGTACAGCCAGTGAGCTCTAGTCATACAGAATAACGGTACAGTCAAAGTGAGCTCTAGTCATACTAATAACGGTACAGTCAGAGTGAGCTCTAGTCAAAAAGAATAACGGTACAGTCAGAGTGAGCTCTAGTCATACAGAATAAAAGTACAGTCAGAGTGAGCTCTAATCATGCAGAATAACAGTACCGTCAGTGAGCTCTAGTCATACAGAATAACGGTACAGACAGAGTGAGCTCTAGTCATACAGAATAATGGTACAGTCAGTGAGCTCTAGTCATACAGAATAACGGTACAGTCAGAGAGCTCTTGTCATACAGAATAACGGAAGTCAGAGTGAGCTCTAGTCACACAGAATAACGGTACAGTCAGTGAGCTCCAGTCATACAGAATAACGGTACAGTCAGAGTGAGCTCTAGTCATACAGAATAACGGTACAGCCAGTGAGCTCTAGTCATACAGAATAACGGTACAGTCAGAGTGAGCTCTAGTCATACGAATAACGGTACAGTCAGAGTGAGCTCTAGTCAAAAAGAATAACGGTACAGTCAGAGTGAGCTCTAGTCATACATAATAAAAGTACAGTCAGAGTGAGCTCTAATCATGCAGAATAACAGTACCGTCAGTGAGCTCTAGTCATACAGAATAACGGTACAGACAGAGTGAGCTCTAGTCATATAGAATAATGGTACAGTCAGTGAGCTCTAGTCATACAGAATAACGGTACAGTCAGAGAGCTCTAGTCATACAGAATAACGGAAGTCAGAGTGAGCTGTAGTCATACAGAATAACGGTACAGTCAGTGAGCTCTAGTCATACAGAATAACGGTACAGTCAGAGTGAGCTCTAGTCATACAGAATAACGGTACAGTCAGTGAGCTCTAGTCATACAGAATAACGGTACAGTCAGAGTGAGCTCTAGTCATACAGAATAACGGTACAGTCAGAGTGAGCTCTAGCCATACAGAATAACGGTACAGTCAGAGTGAGCTCTTGTCGTACAGAATAACGGTACAGAGAGAGTGAGCTCTAGTCATACAGAATAACGGTACAGTTAGTGAGCTCTAGTCATACAGAATAACGGTACAGTCAGTGAGCTCTAGTCATACAGAATAACGGTACAGTCAGACTGAGCTCTAGTCATACAGAGTAACGGTACAGTCAGAGTGAGCTCTAGTCATACAGAATAACGATACAGTCAGTGAGCTCTAGTCATACAGAATAACGGTACAGTCAGAGTGAGCTCTAGTCATACAGAATAACGGTACAGTCAGAGTGAACTCTAGTCATACAGAATAACAGTACAGTCAGAGTGAACTCTAGTCAAACAGAATAACGGTACAGTCAGAGTGAGCTCTAGTCATACAGAATAACGGTACACTCGGAGAGCTCTAGTCATACAGAATAACGGTACAGCCAGAGAGCTCTAGTCATACAGAATAACGGTACAGTCAGAGTGAGCTCTAGTCAAAAAGAATAAAGGTACAGTCAGAGTGAGCTCTAGTCATACAGAATAAAAGTACAGTCAGAGTGAGCTCTAATCATGCAGAATAACAGTACCGTCAGTGAGCTCTAGTCATACAGAATAACGGTACAGACAGAGTGAGCTCTAGTCATATAGAATAATGGTACAGTCAGTGAGCTCTAGTCATACAGAATAACAGTACAGTCAGAGTGAACTCTAGTCAAACAGAATAACGGTACAGTCAGAGTGAGCTCTAGTCATACAGAATAACGGTACACTCGGAGAGCTCTAGTCATACAGAATAACGGTACAGCCAGAGAGCTCTAGTCATACAGAATAACGGTACAGTCAGAGTGAGCTCTAGTCAAAAAGAATAAAGGTACAGTCAGAGTGAGCTCTAGTCATACAGAATAAAAGTACAGTCAGAGTGAGCTCTAATCATGCAGAATAACAGTACCGTCAGTGAGCTCTAGTCATACAGAATAACGGTACAGACAGAGTGAGCTCTAGTCATATAGAATAATGGTACAGTCAGTGAGCTCTAGTCATACAGAATAACGGTACAGTCAGAGAGCTCTAGTCATACAGAATAACGGAAGTCAGAGTGAGCTCTAGTCATACAGAATAACGGTACAGTCAGTGAGCTCTAGTCATACAGAATAACGGTACAGTCAGAGTGAGCTCTAGTCATACAGAATAACGGTACAGTCAGTGAGCTCTAGTCATACAGAATAACGGTACAGTCAGAGTGAGCTCTAGTCATACAGAATAACGGTACAGTCAGAGTGAGCTCTAGCCATACAGAATAACGGTACAGTCAGAGTGAGCTCTTGTCAAACAGAATAACAGTACAGAGAGAGTGAGCTCTAGTCATACAGAATAACGGTACAGTCAGTGAGCTCTAGTCATACAGAATAACGGTACAGTCGGTGAGCTCTAGTCATACAGAATAACGGTACAGTCAGACTGAGCTCTAGTCATACAGAATAACGGTACAGTCAGAGTGAGCTCTAGTCATACAGAATAACGGTACAGTCAGTGAGCTCTAGTCATACAGAATAACGGTACAGTCAGTGAGCTCTAGTCATACAGAATAACGGTACAGTCAGTGAGCTCTTGTCATACAGAATAACGGTACAGTCAGAGTGAGCTCTAGTCATACAGAATAACGGTACAGTCAGTGAGCTCTAGTCATACAGAATAACGGTACAGTCAGAGTGAGCTCTAGTCAGGCTGAATAACGGTACAGTCAGAGTGAGCTCTAGTCATACAGAATAACAGTACAGTCAGAGTAAGCTCTAGTCATACAGAATAACGGTACAGTCAGAGTGAGCTCTAGTCATGCAGAATAATGGTACAGTCAGTGAGCTCTAGTCATACAGAGTAACGGTATAGTCAGAGTGAGCTCTAGTCATACAGAATAACGGTACAGTCAGTGAGCTCTAGTCATACAGAATAACGGTACAGTCAGAGTGAGCTCTAGTCATACAGAATAACGGTACAGTCAGAGTGAACTCTAGTCATACAGAATAACAGTACAGTCAGAGTGAACTCTAGTCAAACAGAATAACGGTACAGTCAGAGTGAGCTCTAGTCATACAGAATAACGGTACACTCGGAGAGCTCTAGTCATACAGAATAACGGTACAGCCAGAGAGCTCTAGTCATACAGAATAACGGTACAGTCAGACTGAGCTCTAGTCATACAGAATAACGGTACAGTCAGAGTGAGCTCTAGTCATACAGAATAAGGGTACAGTCAGAGTGAGCTCTTGTCATACAGAATAACAGTACAGAGAGAGTGAGCTCCAGTCATACAGAATAACGGTACAGTCAGTGAGCTCTAGTCATACGGAATAACGGTACAGTCAGTGAGCTCTAGTCATACAGAATAACAGTACAGAGAGAGTGAGCTCTAGTCATACAGAATAACGGGACAGTCAGTGAGCTCTAGTCATACAGAATAACGGTAAAGTCAGAGAGCTCTAGTCATACAGAATAATGGTACAGTCAGAGTGAGCTCTAGTCATACAGAATAACGGTATAGTCAGTGAGTTCTAGTCATACAGAATAACGGTACAGTCAGTGAGCTCTAGTCAAACAGAATAAAGGTACAGTCAGAGAGCTCTAGTCATACAGAATAACGGTACAGTCAGAGTGAGCTCTAGTCATACAGAATAACAGTACAGTCAGAGTGAGCTCTAGTCAGGCAGAGTAACGGTACAGTCAGTGAGCTCTAGTCATACAAAATAACGGTACAGAGAGAGTGAGCTCTAGTCATACAGAATAACGGTACAGTCCGTGAGCTCTAGTCATACAGAATAACGGTACAGTCAGTGAGCTCTAGTCATACAGAATAACGGTACAGTCAGAGTGAGCTCTACTCATACAGAATAACGGTACAGCCAGTGAGCTCTAGTCATACAGAATAACGGTACAGTCAAAGTGAGCTCTAGTCATACTAATAACGGTACAGTCAGAGTGAGCTCTAGTCAAAAAGAATAACGGTACAGTCAGAGTGAGCTCTAGTCATACAGAATAAAAGTACAGTCAGAGTGAGCTCTAATCATGCAGAATAACAGTACCGTCAGTGAGCTCTAGTCATACAGAATAACGGTACAGACAGAGTGAGCTCTAGTCATACAGAATAATGGTACAGTCAGTGAGCTCTAGTCATACAGAATAACGGTACAGTCAGAGAGCTCTTGTCATACAGAATAACGGAAGTCAGAGTGAGCTCTAGTCACACAGAATAACGGTACAGTCAGTGAGCTCCAGTCATACAGAATAACGGTACAGTCAGAGTGAGCTCTAGTCATACAGAATAACGGTACAGCCAGTGAGCTCTAGTCATACAGAATAACGGTACAGTCAGAGTGAGCTCTAGTCATACGAATAACGGTACAGTCAGAGTGAGCTCTAGTCAAAAAGAATAACGGTACAGTCCGAGTGAGCTCTAGTCATACATAATAAAAGTACAGTCAGAGTGAGCTCTAATCATGCAGAATAACAGTACCGTCAGTGAGCTCTAGTCATACAGAATAACGGTACAGACAGAGTGAGCTCTAGTCATATAGAATAATGGTACAGTCAGTGAGCTCTAGTCATACAGAATAAGGGTACAGTCAGAGAGCTCTAGTCATACAGAATAACGGAAGTCAGAGTGAGCTCTAGTCATACAGAATAACGGTACAGTCAGTGAGCTCTAGTCATACAGAATAACGGTACAGTCAGAGTGAGCTCTAGTCATACAGAATAACGGTACAGTCAGTGAGCTCTAGTCATACAGAATAACGGTACAGTCAGAGTGAGCTCTAGTCATACAGAATAACGGTACAGTCAGAGTGAGCTCTAGCCATACAGAATAACGGTACAGTCAGAGTGAGCTCTTGTCGTACAGAATAACAGTACAGAGAGAGTGAGCTCTAGTCATACAGAATAACGGTACAGTTAGTGAGCTCTAGTCATACAGAATAACGGTACAGTCAGTGAGCTCTAGTCATACAGAATAACGGTACAGTCAGACTGAGCTCTAGTCATACAGAATAACGGTACAGTCAGAGTGAGCTCTAGTCATACAGAATAACGGTACAGTCAGAGTGAGCTCTAGTCATACAGAATAACGGTACAGTCAGTGAGCTCTAGTCATACAGAATAACGGTACAGTCAGTGAGCTCTAGTCATACAGAATAACGGTACAGTCAGTGAGCTCTTGTCATACAGAATAACGGTACAGTCAGAGTGAGCTCTAGTCATACAGAATAACGGTACAGTCAGAGTGAGCTCTAGTCAGGCTGAATAACGGTACAGTCAGAGTGAGCTCTAGTCATACAGAATAACAGTACAGTCAGAGTAAGCTCTAGTCATACAGAATAACGGTACAGTCAGAGTGAGCTCTAGTCATGCAGAATAATGGTACAGTCAGTGAGCTCTAGTCATACAGAGTAACGGTATAGTCAGAGTGAGCTCTAGTCATACAGAATAACGGTACAGTCAGTGAGCTCTAGTCATACAGAATAACGGTACAGTCAGAGTGAGCTCTAGTCATACAGAATAACGGTACAGTCAGAGTGAACTCTAGTCATACAGAATAACAGTACAGTCAGAGTGAACTCTAGTCAAACAGAATAACAGTACAGTCAGAGTGAGCTCTAGTCATACAGAATAACGGTACACTCGGAGAGCTCTAGTCATACAGAATAACGGTACAGCCAGAGAGCTCTAGTCATACAGAATAACGGTACAGTCAGACTGAGCTCTAGTCATACAGAATAACGGTACAGTCAGAGTGAGCTCTAGTCATACAGAATAAGGGTACAGTCAGAGTGAGCTCTTGTCATACAGAATAACAGTACAGAGAGAGTGAGCTCCAGTCATACAGAATAACGGTACAGTCAGTGAGCTCTAGTCATACGGAATAACGGTACAGTCAGTGAGCTCTAGTCATACAGAATAACAGTACAGAGAGAGTGAGCTCTAGTCATACAGAATAACGGGACAGTCAGTGAGCTCTAGTCATACAGAATAACGGTACAGTCAGAGAGCTCTAGTCATACAGAATAATGGTACAGTCAGAGTGAGCTCTAGTCATACAGAATAACGGTATAGTCAGTGAGTTCTAGTCATACAGAATAACGGTACAGTCAGTGAGCTCTAGTCAAACAGAATAAAGGTACAGTCAGAGAGCTCTAGTCATACAGAATAACGGTACAGTCAGAGTGAGCTCTAGTCATACAGAATAACAGTACAGTCAGAGTGAGCTCTAGTCATGCAGAGTAACGGTACAGTCAGTGAGCTCTAGTCATACAAAATAACGGTACAGAGAGAGTGAGCTCTAGTCATACAGAATAACGGTACAGTCCGTGAGCTCTAGTCATACAGAATAACGGTACAGTCAGTGAGCTCTAGTCATACAGAATAACGGTACAGTCAGAGTGAGCTCTACTCATACAGAATAACGGTACAGCCAGTGAGCTCTAGTCATACAGAATAACGGTACAGTCAAAGTGAGCTCTAGTCATACTAATAACGGTACAGTCAGAGTGAGCTCTAGTCAAAAAGAATAACGGTACAGTCAGAGTGAGCTCTAGTCATACAGAATAAAAGTACAGTCAGAGTGAGCTCTAATCATGCAGAATAACAGTACCGTCAGTGAGCTCTAGTCATACAGAATAACGGTACAGACAGAGTGAGCTCTAGTCATACAGAATAATGGTACAGTCAGTGAGCTCTAGTCATACAGAATAACGGTACAGTCAGAGAGCTCTAGTCATACAGAATAACGGTACAGTCAGACTGAGCTCTAGTCATACAGAATAACGGTACAGTCAGAGTGAGCTCTAGTCATACAGAATAAGGGTACAGTCAGAGTGAGCTCTTGTCATACAGAATAACAGTACAGAGAGAGTGAGCTCCAGTCATACAGAATAACGGTACAGTCAGTGAGCTCTAGTCATACGGAATAACGGTACAGTCAGTGAGCTCTAGTCATACAGAATAACAGTACAGAGAGAGTGAGCTCTAGTCATACAGAATAACGGGACAGTCAGTGAGCTCTAGTCATACAGAATAACGGTACAGTCAGAGAGCTCTAGTCATACAGAATAATGGTACAGTCAGAGTGAGCTCTAGTCATACAGAATAACGGTATAGTCAGTGAGTTCTAGTCATACAGAATAACGGTACAGTCAGTGAGCTCTAGTCAAACAGAATAAAGGTACAGTCAGAGAGCTCTAGTCATACAGAATAACGGTACAGTCAGAGTGAGCTCTAGTCATACAGAATAACAGTACAGTCAGAGTGAGCTCTAGTCATGCAGAGTAACGGTACAGTCAGTGAGCTCTAGTCATACAAAATAACGGTACAGAGAGAGTGAGCTCTAGTCATACAGAATAACGGAACAGTCCGTGAGCTCTAGTCATACAGAATAACGGTACAGTCAGTGAGCTCTAGTCATACAGAATAACGGTACAGTCAGAGTGAGCTCTACTCATACAGAATAACGGTACAGCCAGTGAGCTCTAGTCATACAGAATAACGGTACAGTCAAAGTGAGCTCTAGTCATACTAATAACGGTACAGTCAGAGTGAGCTCTAGTCAAAAAGAATAACGGTACAGTCAGAGTGAGCTCTAGTCATACAGAATAAAAGTACAGTCAGAGTGAGCTCTAATCATGCAGAATAACAGTACCGTCAGTGAGCTCTAGTCATACAGAATAACGGTACAGACAGAGTGAGCTCTAGTCATACAGAATAATGGTACAGTCAGTGAGCTCTAGTCATACAGAATAACGGTACAGTCAGAGAGCTCTTGTCATACAGAATAACGGAAGTCAGAGTGAGCTCTAGTCACACAGAATAACGGTACAGTCAGTGAGCTCCAGTCATACAGAATAACGGTACAGTCAGAGTGAGCTCTAGTCATACAGAATAACGGTACAGCCAGTGAGCTCTAGTCATACAGAATAACGGTACAGTCAGAGTGAGCTCTAGTCATACGAATAACGGTACAGTCAGAGTGAGCTCTAGTCAAAAAGAATAACGGTACAGTCCGAGTGAGCTCTAGTCATACATAATAAAAGTACAGTCAGAGTGAGCTCTAATCATGCAGAATAACAGTACCGTCAGTGAGCTCTAGTCATACAGAATAACGGTACAGACAGAGTGAGCTCTAGTCATATAGAATAATGGTACAGTCAGTGAGCTCTAGTCATACAGAATAACGGTACAGTCAGAGAGCTCTAGTCATACAGAATAACGGAAGTCAGAGTGAGCTCTAGTCATACAGAATAACGGTACAGTCAGTGAGCTCTAGTCATACAGAATAACGGTACAGTCAGAGTGAGCTCTAGTCATACAGAATAACGGTACAGTCAGTGAGCTCTAGTCATACAGAATAACGGTACAGTCAGAGTGAGCTCTAGTCATACAGAATAACGGTACAGTCAGAGTGAGCTCTAGCCATACAGAATAACGGTACAGTCAGAGTGAGCTCTTGTCGTACAGAATAACAGTACAGAGAGAGTGAGCTCTAGTCATACAGAATAACGGTACAGTTAGTGAGCTCTAGTCATACAGAATAACGGTACAGTCAGTGAGCTCTAGTCATACAGAATAACGGTACAGTCAGACTGAGCTCTAGTCATACAGAATAACGGTACAGTCAGAGTGAGCTCTAGTCATATAGAATAACGGTACAGTCAGTGAGCTCTAGTCATACAGAATAACGGTACAGTCAGTGAGCTCTAGTCATACAGAATAACGGTACAGTCAGTGAGCTCTAGTCATACAGAATAACGGTACAGTCAGAGTGAGCTCTAGTCATACAGAATAACGGTACAGTCAGTGAGCTCTAGTCATACAGAATAACGGTACAGTCAGAGTGAGCTCTAGTCAGGCAGAATAACGGTACAGTCAGAGTGAGCTCTAGTCATACAGAATAACAGTACAGTCAGAGTAAGCTCTAGTCATACAGAATAACGGTACAGTCAGAGTGAGCTCTAGTCATGCAGAATAATGGTACAGTCAGTGAGCTCTAGTCATACAGAGTAACGGTACAGTCAGAGTGAGCTCTAGTCATACAGAATAACGGTACAGTCAGTGAGCTCTAGTCATACAGAATAACGGGACAGTCAGTGAGCTCTAGTCATACAGAATAACGGTATAGTCAGAGAGCTCTAGTCATACAGAATAATGGTACAGTCAGAGTGAGCTCTAGTCATACAGAATAACGGTATAGTCAGTGAGTTCTAGTCATACAGAATAACGGTACAGTCAGTGAGCTCTAGTCAAACAGAATAAAGGTACAGTCAGAGAGCTCTAGTCATACAGAATAACGGTACAGTCAGAGTGAGCTCTAGTCATACAGAATAACAGTACAGTCAGAGAGCTCTAGTCATACAGAATAACGGAAGTCAGAGTGAGCTCTAGTCACACAGAATAACGGTACAGTCAGTGAGCTCTAGTCATACAGAATAACGGTACAGTCAGAGTGAGCTCTAGTCATACAGAATAACGGTACAGTCAGTGAGCTCTAGTCAAACAGAATAACGGTACAGTCAGAGTGAGCTCTAGTCATACAGAATAACGGTACAGTCAGAGTGAGCTCTTGTCATACAGAATAACAGTACAGAGAGAGTGAGCTCTAGTCATTCAGAATAACGGTACAGTCAGTGAGCTCTAGTCATACGGAATAACGGTACAGTCAGTGAGCTCTAGTCATACAGAATAACAGTACAAAGAGAGTGAGCTCTAGTCATACAGAATAACGGGACAGTCAGTGAGCTCTAGTCATACAGAATAACGGTATAGTCAGAGAGCTCTAGTCATACAGAATAATGGTACAGTCAGAGTGAGCTCTAGTCATACAGAATAACGGTATAGTCAGTGAGTTCTAGTCATACAGAATAACGGTACAGTCAGTGAGCTCTAGTCAAACAGAATAAAGGTACAGTCAGAGAGCTCTAGTCATACAGAATAACGGTACAGTCAGAGTGAGCTCTAGTCATACAGAATAACAGTACAGTCAGAGTGAGCTCTAGTCATGCAGAGTAACGGTACAGTCAGTGAGCTCTAGTCATACAAAATAACGGTACAGAGAGAGTGAGCTCTAGTCATACAGAATAACGGTACAGTCCGTGAGCTCTAGTCATACAGAATAACGGTACAGTCAGTGAGCTCTAGTCATACAGAATAACAGTACAGTCAGAGTGAGCTCAAGTCATACAGAATAACAGTACAGTCAGAGAGCTCTAGTCATACCGAATAACGGTACAGTCAGAGTGAGCTTTAGTCATACAGAATAACGGTACAGCCAGTGAGCTCTAGTCATACAGAATAACGGTACAGTCAAAGTGAGCTCTAGTCATACGAATAACGGTACAGTCAGAGTGAGCTCTAGTCAAAAAGAATAACGGTACAGTCAGAGTGAGCTCTAGTCATACAGAATAAAAGTACAGTCAGAGTGAGCTCTAATCATGTAGAATAACAGTACCGTCAGTGAGCTCTAGTCATACAGAATAACGGTACAGACAGAGTGAGCTCTAGTCATACAGAATAATGGTACAGTCAGTGAGCTCTTGTCATACAGAATAACGGTACAGTCAGAGAGCTCTAGTCATACAGAATAACGGAAGTCAGAGTGAGCTCTAGTCACACAGAATAACGGTACAGTCAGTGAGCTCTAGTCAAACAGAATAACGGTACAGTCAGAGTGAGCTCTAGTCATACAGAATAACGGTACAGTCAGTGAGCTCTAGTCAAACAGAATAACGGTACAGTCAGAGTGAGCTCTAGTCATACAGAATAACGGTACAGTCAGAGTGAGCTCTAGCCATACAGAATAACGGTACAGTCAGAGTGAGCTCTTGTCATACAGAATAACAGTACAGAGAGAGTGAGCTCTAGTCATACAGAATAACGGTACAGTCAGTGAGCTCTAGTCATACAGAATAACGGTACAGTCAGTGAGCTCTAGTCATACAGAATAACGGTACAGTCAGTGAGCTCTAGTCATACAGAATAACGGTACAGTCAGTGAGCTCTAGTCATACAGAATAACGGTACAGTCAGAGTGAGCTCTAGTCATACAGAATAACGGTACAGTCAGTGAGCTCTAGTCATACAGAATAACGGTACAGTCAGTGAGCTCTAGTCATACAGAATAACGGTACAGTCAGAGTGAGCTCTAGTCATACAGAATAACGGTACAGTCAGAGAGCTCTAGTCATACAGAATAACGGAAGTCAGAGTGAGCTCTAGTCATACAGAATAACGGTACAGTCAGTGAGCTCTAGTCATACAGAATAACGGTACAGTCAGAGTGAGCTCTAGTCATACAGAATAACGGTACAGTCAGTGAGCTCTAGTCAAACAGAATAACGGTACAGTCAGAGTGAGCTCTAGTCATACAGAATAACGGTACAGTCAGAGTGAGCTCTAGCCATACAGAATAACGGTACAGTCAGAGTGAGCTCTTGTCATACAGAATAACAGTACAGAGAGAGTGAGCTCTAGTCATACAGAATAACGGTACAGTCAGTGAGCTCTAGTCATACAGAATAACGGTACAGTCAGTGAGCTCTAGTCATAAAGAATAACGGTACAGTCAGACTGAGCTCTAGTCATACAGATTAACGGTACAGTCAGAGTGAGCTCTAGTCATACAGAATAACGGTACAGTCAGTGAGCTCTAGTCATACAGAATAACGGTACAGTCAGTGAGCTCTAGTCATACAGAATAACGGTACAGGCAGTGAGCTCTAGTCATACAGAATAACGGTACAGTCAGAGTGAGCTCTAGTCATACAGAATAACGGTACAGTCAGTGAGCTCTAGTCATACAGAATAACGGTACAGTCAGAGTGAGCTCTAGTCATACAGAATTACGGTACAGACAGAGTGAGCTCTAGTCATACAGAATAACGGTACAGTCAGTGAGCTCTAGTCATACAGAATAACGGTACAGTCAGTGAGCTCTAGTCATACAGAATAACGGTACAGTCAGAGAGCTCTAGTCATACAGAATAACGGTACAGCCAGTGAGCTCTAGTCATACAGAATAACGGTACAGTCAGAGTGAGCTCTAGTCATACAGAATAACGGTACAGTCAGAGTGAGCTCTAGTCATACAGAATAACGGTACAGTCAGAGTGAGCTCTAGTCATACAGAATAACGGTACCGTCAGTAAGCTCTAGTCATACAGAATAACGGTACAGTCAGTGAGCTCTAGTCATACAGAATAACGGTACAGTCAGAGAGCTCTAGTCATACCGAATAACGGTCCAGCCAGTGAGCTCTAGTCATACAGAATAACGGTACAGTCAGAGTGAGCTCTAGTCATACAGAATAACCGTACAGTCAGTGAGCTCTAGTCATACAGAATAACGGTACAGTCAGTGAGCTCTAGTCATACAGAATAACGGTACAGTCAGAGAGCTCTAGTCATACAGAATAACGGTACAGCCAGTGAGCTCTAGTCATACAGAATAACGGTACAGTCAGAGTGAGCTCTAGTCATACAGAATAACGGTACAGTCAGTGAGCTCTAGTCATACAGAATAACGGTACAGTCAGTGAGCTCTAGTCATACAGAATAACGGTACAGTCAGAGTGAGCTCTAGTCATACAGAATAACGGTACAGTCAGTGAGCTCTAGTCATACAGAATAACGGTACAGTCAGTGAGCTCTAGTCATACAGAATAACGGTACAGTCAGAGTGAGCTCTAGTCATACAGAATAACGGTACAGTCAGAGTGAGCTCTAGTCATACAGAATAACGGTACAGTCAGAGTGAGCTCTAGTCATACAGAATAACGGTACAGTCAGAGTGAGCTCTAGTCATACAGAATAACGGTACAGTCAGAGTGAGCTCTAGTCATACAGAATAACGGTACAGTCAGAGTGAGCTCTAGTCATACAGAATAACGGTACAGTCAGAGTGAGCTCTAGTCATACAGAATAACGGTACAGTCAGAGTGAGCTCTAGTCATACAGAATAACGGTACAGTCAGAGTGAGCTCTAGTCATACAGAATAACGGTACAGTCAGAGTGAGCTCTAGTCATACAGAATTACGGTACAGACAGAGTGAGCTCTAGTCATACAGAATAACGGTACAGTCAGAGTGAGCTCTAGTCATACAGAATAACGGTACAGTCAGAGTGAGCTCTAGTCATACAGAATAACGGTACAGTCAGAGTGAGCTCTAGTCATACAGAATAACGGTACAGTCAGTGAGCTCTAGTCATTCAGAATAACGGTACAGTCAGTGAGCTCTAGTCATACAGAATAACGGTACAGCCAGTGAGCTCTAGTCATACAGAATAACGGTACAGTCAGAGTGAGCTCTTGTCCTACAGAATAACGGTACAGTCAGAGTGAGCTCTAGTCATACAGAATAACGGTACAGTCAGTGAGCTCTAGTCATACAGAATAACGGTACAGTCAGTGAGCTCTAGTCATACAGAATAACGGTACAGTCAGAGAGCTCTAGTCATACAGAATAACGGTACAGTCAGAGTGAGCTCTAGTCATACAGAATAACGGTACAGTCAGTGAGCTCTAGTCATACAGAATAACGGTACAGTCAGTGAGCTCTAGTCATACAGAATAACGGTACAGTCAGAGAGCTCTAGTCATACAGAATAACGGTACAGCCAGTGAGCTCTAGTCATACAGAATAACGGTACAGTCAAAGTGAGCTCTAGTCATACGAATAACGGTACAGTCAGAGTGAGCTCTAGTCAAAAAGAATAACGGTACAGTCAGAGTGAGCTCTAGTCATACAGAATAAAAGTACAGTCAGAGTGAGCTCTAATCATGCAGAATAACAGTACCGTCAGTGAGCTCTAGTCATACAGAATAACGGTACAGACAGAGTGAGCTCTAGTCATACAGAATAATGGTACAGTCAGTGAGCTCTAGTCATACAGAATAACGGTACAGTCAGAGAGCTCTAGTCATACAGAATAACGGAAGTCAGAGTGAGCTCTAGTCACACAGAATAACGGTACAGTCAGTGAGCTCTAGTCATACAGAATAACGGTACAGTCAGAGTGAGCTCTAGTCATACAGAATAACGGTACAGTCAGTGAGCTCTAGTCAAACAGAATAACGGTACAGTCAGAGTGAGCTCTAGTCATACAGAATAACGGTACAGTCAGAGTGAGCTCTTGTCATACAGAATAACAGTACAGAGAGAGTGAGCTCTAGTCATTCAGAATAACGGTACAGTCAGTGAGCTCTAGTCATACGGAATAACGGTACAGTCAGTGAGCTCTAGTCATACAGAATAACAGTACAAAGAGAGTGAGCTCTAGTCATACAGAATAACGGGACAGTCAGTGAGCTCTAGTCATACAGAATAACGGTACAGTCAGAGAGCTCTAGTCATACAGAATAATGGTACAGTCAGAGTGAGCTCTAGTCATACAGAATAACGGTATAGTCAGTGAGTTCTAGTCATACAGAATAACGGTACAGTCAGTGAGCTCTAGTCAAACAGAATAAAGGTACAGTCAGAGAGCTCTAGTCATACAGAATAACGGTACAGTCAGAGTGAGCTCTAGTCATACAGAATAACAGTACAGTCAGAGTGAGCTCTAGTCATGCAGAGTAACGGTACAGTCAGTGAGCTCTAGTCATACAAAATAACGGTACAGAGAGAGTGAGCTCTAGTCATACAGAATAACGGTACAGTCCGTGAGCTCTAGTCATACAGAATAACGGTACAGTCAGTGAGCTCTAGTCATACAGAATAACAGTACAGTCAGAGTGAGCTCAAGTCATACAGAATAACAGTACAGTCAGAGAGCTCTAGTCATACCGAATAACGGTACAGTCAGAGTGAGCTCTAGTCATACAGAATAACGGTACAGCCAGTGAGGTCTAGTCATACAGAATAACGGTACAGTCAAAGTGAGCTCTAGTCATACGAATAACGGTACAGTCAGAGTGAGCTCTAGTCAAAAAGAATAACGGTACAGTCAGAGTGAGCTCTAGTCATACAGAATAAAAGTACAGTCAGAGTGAGCTCTAATCATGTAGAATAACAGTACCGTCAGTGAGCTCTAGTCATACAGAATAACGGTACAGACAGAGTGAGCTCTAGTCATACAGAATAATGGTACAGTCAGTGAGCTCTTGTCATACAGAATAACGGTACAGTCAGAGAGCTCTAGTCATACAGAATAACGGAAGTCAGAGTGAGCTCTAGTCACACAGAATAACGGTACAGTCAGTGAGCTCTAGTCAAACAGAATAACGGTACAGTCAGAGTGAGCTCTAGTCATACAGAATAACGGTACAGTCAGTGAGCTCTAGTCAATCAGAATAACGGTACAGTCAGAGTGAGCTCTAGTCATACAGAATAACGGTACAGTCAGAGTGAGCTCTAGCCATACAGAATAACGGTACAGTCAGAGTGAGCTCTTGTCATACAGAATAACAGTACAGAGAGAGTGAGCTCTAGTCATACAGAATAACGGTACAGTCAGTGAGCTCTAGTCATACAGAATAACGGTACAGTCAGTGAGCTCTAGTCATACAGAATAACGGTACAGTCAGACTGAGCTCTAGTCATACAGAATAACAGTACAGTCAGAGTGAGCTCTAGTCATATAGAATAACGGTACAGTCAGTGAGCTCTAGTCATACAGAATAACGGTACAGTCAGTGAGCTCTAGTCATACAGAATAACGGTACAGTCAGAGTGAGCTCTAGTCATACAGAATAACGGTACAGTCAGTGAGCTCTAGTCATACAGAATAACGGTACAGTCAGTGAGCTCTAGTCATACAGAATAACGGTACAGTCAGAGTGAGCTCTAGTCATACAGAATAACGGTACAGTCAGAGAGCTCTAGCCATACAGAATAACGGAAGTCAGAGTGAGCTCTAGTCATACAGAATAACGGTACAGTCAGTGAGCTCTAGTCATACAGAATAACGGTACAGTCAGAGTGAGCTCTAGTCATACAGAATAACGGTACAGTCAGTGAGCTCTAGTCATACAGAATAACGGTACAGTCAGTGAGCTCTAGTCATACAGAATAACGGTACAGTCAGTGAGCTCTAGTCATAAAGAATAACGGTACAGTCAGACTGAGCTCTAGTCATACAGAATAACGGTACAGTCAGAGTGAGCTCTAGTCATACAGAATAACGGTACAGTCAGTGAGCTCTAGTCATACAGAATAACGGTACAGTCAGTGAGCTCTAGTCATACAGAATAACGGTACAGTCAGTGAGCTCTAGTCATACAGAATAACGGTACAGTCAGAGTGAGCTCTAGTCATACAGAATAACGGTACAGTCAGTGAGCTCTAGTCATACAGAATAACGGTACAGTCAGAGTGAGCTCTAGTCATACAGAATTACGGTACAGACAGAGTGAGCTCTAGTCATACAGAATAACGGTACAGTCAGTGAGCTCTAGTCATACAGAATAACGGTACAGTCAGTGAGCTCTAGTCATACAGAATAACGGTACAGTCAGAGAGCTCTAGTCATACAGAATAACGGTACAGCCAGTGAGCTCTAGTCATACAGAATAACGGTACAGTCAGAGTGAGCTCTAGTCATACAGAATAACGGTACAGTCAGAGTGAGCTCTAGTCATACAGAATAACGGTACAGTCAGAGTGAGCTCTAGTCATACAGAATAACGGTACCGTCAGTAAGCTCTAGTCATACAGAATAACGGTACAGTCAGTGAGCTCTAGTCATACAGAATAACGGTACAGTCAGAGAGCTCTAGTCATACCGAATAACGGTCCAGCCAGTGAGCTCTAGTCATACAGAATAACGGTACAGTCAGAGTGAGCTCTTGTCCTACAGAATAACGGTACAGTCAGAGTGAGCTCTAGTCATACAGAATAACGGTACAGTCAGTGAGCTCTAGTCATACAGAATAACGGTACAGTCAGTGAGCTCTAGTCATACAGAATAACGGTACAGTCAGAGAGCTCTAGTCATACAGAATAACGGTACAGCCAGTGAGCTCTAGTCATACAGAATAACGGTACAGTCAGAGTGAGCTCTAGTCATACAGAATAACGGTACAGTCAGTGAGCTCTAGTCATACAGAATAACGGTACAGTCAGTGAGCTCTAGTCATACAGAATAACGGTACAGTCAGAGTGAGCTCTAGTCATACAGAATAACGGTACAGTCAGTGAGCTCTAGTCATACAGAATAACGGTACAGTCAGAGTGAGCTCTAGTCATACAGAATAACGGTACAGTCAGAGTGAGCTCTAGTCATACAGAATAACGGTACAGTCAGAGTGAGCTCTAGTCATACAGAATAACGGTACAGTCAGAGTGAGCTCTAGTCATACAGAATAACGGTACAGTCAGAGTGAGCTCTAGTCATACAGAATAACGGTACAGTCAGAGTGAGCTCTAGTCATACAGAATAACGGTACAGTCAGAGTGAGCTCTAGTCATACAGAATAACGGTACAGTCAGAGTGAGCTCTAGTCATACAGAATTACGGTACAGACAGAGTGAGCTCTAGTCATACAGAATAACGGTACAGTCAGAGTGAGCTCTAGTCATACAGAATAACGGTACAGTCAGAGTGAGCTCTAGTCATACAGAATAACGGTACAGTCAGAGTGAGCTCTAGTCATACAGAATAACGGTACAGTCAGTGAGCTCTAGTCATACAGAATAACGGTACAGTCAGTGAGCTCTAGTCATACAGAATAACGGTACAGTCAGAGAGCTCTAGTCATACCGAATAACGGTACAGCCAGTGAGCTCTAGTCATACAGAATAACGGTACAGTCAGAGTGAGCTCTTGTCCTACAGAATAACGGTACAGTCAGAGTGAGCTCTAGTCATACAGAATAACGGTACAGTCAGTGAGCTCTAGTCATACAGAATAACGGTACAGTCAGTGAGCTCTAGTCATACAGAATAACGGTACAGTCAGAGAGCTCTAGTCATACAGAATAACGGTACAGTCAGAGTGAGCTCTAGTCATACAGAATAACGGTACAGTCAGTGAGCTCTAGTCATACAGAATAACGGTACAGTCAGTGAGCTCTAGTCATACAGAATAACGGTACAGTCAGAGAGCTCTAGTCATACAGAATAACGGTACAGCCAGTGAGCTCTAGTCATACAGAATAATGGTACAGTCAGAGTGAGCTCTAGTCATACAGAATAACGGTACAGTCAGTGAGCTCTAGTCATACAGAATAACGGTACAGTCAGTGAGCTCTAGTCATACAGAATAACGGTACAGTCAGAGTGAGCTCTAGTCATACAGAATAACGGTACAGTCAGTGAGCTCTAGTCATACAGAATAACGGTACAGTCAGAGTGAGCTCTAGTCATACAGAATAACGGTACAGTCAGAGTGAGCTCTAGTCATACAGAATAACGGTACAGTCAGAGTGAGCTCTAGTCATACAGAATAACCGTACAGTCAGAGTGAGCTCTAGTCATACAGAATAACGGTACAGTCAGAGTGAGCTCTAGTCATACAGAATAAAAGTACAGTCAGAGTGAGCTCTAATCATGTAGAATAACAGTACCGTCAGTGAGCTCTAGTCATACAGAATAACGGTACAGACAGAGTGAGCTCTAGTCATACAGAATAATGGTACAGTCAGTGAGCTCTTGTCATACAGAATAACGGTACAGTCAGAGAGCTCTAGTCATACAGAATAACGGAAGTCAGAGTGAGCTCTAGTCACACAGAATAACGGTACAGTCAGTGAGCTCTAGTCAAACAGAATAACGGTACAGTCAGAGTGAGCTCTAGTCATACAGAATAACGGTACAGTCAGTGAGCTCTAGTCAATCAGAATAACGGTACAGTCAGAGTGAGCTCTAGTCATACAGAATAACGGTACAGTCAGAGTGAGCTCTAGCCATACAGAATAACGGTACAGTCAGAGTGAGCTCTTGTCATACAGAATAACAGTACAGAGAGAGTGAGCTCTAGTCATACAGAATAACGGTACAGTCAGTGAGCTCTAGTCATACAGAATAACGGTACAGTCAGTGAGCTCTAGTCATACAGAATAACGGTACAGTCAGACTGAGCTCTAGTCATACAGAATAACAGTACAGTCAGAGTGAGCTCTAGTCATATAGAATAACGGTACAGTCAGTGAGCTCTAGTCATACAGAATAACGGTACAGTCAGTGAGCTCTAGTCATACAGAATAACGGTACAGTCAGAGTGAGCTCTAGTCATACAGAATAACGGTACAGTCAGTGAGCTCTAGTCATACAGAATAACGGTACAGTCAGTGAGCTCTAGTCATACAGAATAACGGTACAGTCAGAGTGAGCTCTAGTCATACAGAATAACGGTACAGTCAGAGAGCTCTAGCCATACAGAATAACGGAAGTCAGAGTGAGCTCTAGTCATACAGAATAACGGTACAGTCAGTGAGCTCTAGTCATACAGAATAACGGTACAGTCAGAGTGAGCTCTAGTCATACAGAATAACGGTACAGTCAGTGAGCTCTAGTCATACAGAATAACGGTACAGTCAGTGAGCTCTAGTCATACAGAATAACGGTACAGTCAGTGAGCTCTAGTCATAAAGAATAACGGTACAGTCAGACTGAGCTCTAGTCATACAGAATAACGGTACAGTCAGAGTGAGCTCTAGTCATACAGAATAACGGTACAGTCAGTGAGCTCTAGTCATACAGAATAACGGTACAGTCAGTGAGCTCTAGTCATACAGAATAACGGTACAGTCAGTGAGCTCTAGTCATACAGAATAACGGTACAGTCAGAGTGAGCTCTAGTCATACAGAATAACGGTACAGTCAGTGAGCTCTAGTCATACAGAATAACGGTACAGTCAGAGTGAGCTCTAGTCATACAGAATTACGGTACAGACAGAGTGAGCTCTAGTCATACAGAATAACGGTACAGTCAGTGAGCTCTAGTCATACAGAATAACGGTACAGTCAGTGAGCTCTAGTCATACAGAATAACGGTACAGTCAGAGAGCTCTAGTCATACAGAATAACGGTACAGCCAGTGAGCTCTAGTCATACAGAATAACGGTACAGTCAGAGTGAGCTCTAGTCATACAGAATAACGGTACAGTCAGAGTGAGCTCTAGTCATACAGAATAACGGTACAGTCAGAGTGAGCTCTAGTCATACAGAATAACGGTACCGTCAGTAAGCTCTAGTCATACAGAATAACGGTACAGTCAGTGAGCTCTAGTCATACAGAATAACGGTACAGTCAGAGAGCTCTAGTCATACCGAATAACGGTCCAGCCAGTGAGCTCTAGTCATACAGAATAACGGTACAGTCAGAGTGAGCTCTTGTCCTACAGAATAACGGTACAGTCAGAGTGAGCTCTAGTCATACAGAATAACGGTACAGTCAGTGAGCTCTAGTCATACAGAATAACGGTACAGTCAGTGAGCTCTAGTCATACAGAATAACGGTACAGTCAGAGAGCTCTAGTCATACAGAATAACGGTACAGCCAGTGAGCTCTAGTCATACAGAATAACGGTACAGTCAGAGTGAGCTCTAGTCATACAGAATAACGGTACAGTCAGTGAGCTCTAGTCATACAGAATAACGGTACAGTCAGTGAGCTCTAGTCATACAGAATAACGGTACAGTCAGAGTGAGCTCTAGTCATACAGAATAACGGTACAGTCAGTGAGCTCTAGTCATACAGAATAACGGTACAGTCAGAGTGAGCTCTAGTCATACAGAATAACGGTACAGTCAGAGTGAGCTCTAGTCATACAGAATAACGGTACAGTCAGAGTGAGCTCTAGTCATACAGAATAACGGTACAGTCAGAGTGAGCTCTAGTCATACAGAATAACGGTACAGTCAGAGTGAGCTCTAGTCATACAGAATAACGGTACAGTCAGAGTGAGCTCTAGTCATACAGAATAACGGTACAGTCAGAGTGAGCTCTAGTCATACAGAATAACGGTACAGTCAGAGTGAGCTCTAGTCATACAGAATTACGGTACAGACAGAGTGAGCTCTAGTCATACAGAATAACGGTACAGTCAGAGTGAGCTCTAGTCATACAGAATAACGGTACAGTCAGAGTGAGCTCTAGTCATACAGAATAACGGTACAGTCAGAGTGAGCTCTAGTCATACAGAATAACGGTACAGTCAGTGAGCTCTAGTCATACAGAATAACGGTACAGTCAGTGAGCTCTAGTCATACAGAATAACGGTACAGTCAGAGAGCTCTAGTCATACAGAATAACGGTACAGCCAGTGAGCTCTAGTCATACAGAATAACGGTACAGTCAGAGTGAGCTCTTGTCCTACAGAATAACGGTACAGTCAGAGTGAGCTCTAGTCATACAGAATAACGGTACAGTCAGTGAGCTCTAGTCATACAGAATAACGGTACAGTCAGTGAGCTCTAGTCATACAGAATAACGGTACAGTCAGAGAGCTCTAGTCATACAGAATAACGGTACAGTCAGAGTGAGCTCTAGTCATACAGAATAACGGTACAGTCAGTGAGCTCTAGTCATACAGAATAACGGTACAGTCAGTGAGCTCTAGTCATACAGAATAACGGTACAGTCAGAGAGCTCTAGTCATACAGAATAACGGTACAGCCAGTGAGCTCTAGTCATACAGAATAATGGTACAGTCAGAGTGAGCTCTAGTCATACAGAATAACGGTACAGTCAGTGAGCTCTAGTCATACAGAATAACGGTACAGTCAGTGAGCTCTAGTCATACAGAATAACGGTACAGTCAGAGTGAGCTCTAGTCATACAGAATAACGGTACAGTCAGTGAGCTCTAGTCATACAGAATAACGGTACAGTCAGAGTGAGCTCTAGTCATACAGAATAACGGTACAGTCAGAGTGAGCTCTAGTCATACAGAATAACGGTACAGTCAGAGTGAGCTCTAGTCATACAGAATAACGGTACAGTCAGAGTGAGCTCTAGTCATACAGAATAACGGTACAGTCAGAGTGAGCTCTAGTCATACAGAATAACGGTACAGTCAGAGTGAGCTCTAGTCATACAGAATAACGGTACAGTCAGAGTGAGCTCTAGTCATACAGAATAACGGTACAGTCAGAGTGAGCTCTAGTCATACAGAATTACGGTACAGACAGAGTGAGCTCTAGTCATGCAGAATAACGGTACAGTCACAGTGAGCTCTAGTCATACAGAATAACGGTACAGTCAGTGAGCTCTAGTCCTACAGAATAACGGTACAGTCAGTTAGCTCTAGTCATGCAGAATAACCGTACAGTCAGTGAGCTCTAGTCATACAGAATAACGGTACAGTCAGTGAGGTCTAGTCATACAGAATTACGGTACAGACAGAGTGAGCTCTAGTCATGCAGAATAACGGTACAGTCAGTGAGCTCTAGTCATACAGAATAACAGTACAGTCAGAGTGTAATGTAAGCTGCAATGTAACAAAACTGCCAGATTGTTAAAAAGACTCTCCACTAGCGAGAACAGTATTTAATTTTTAGTAATATAAAAAAAAAAGACGACAGTATTTTAGATGTTCATTAGCCAATTATTTGCAAAACAGGAGCAATAAAACTCCAGTCTCCCCCTCGCAACACGCATAGTTTACAACCCTCACCTCACCGCAGTCATTGTATTGATAGGCAATAAAAGGCATATTACAACAAACATATGGTATTTCTGTCCCAAGTGTTTTCGCCTCTTGTTCCCCTCTGTGACCACCATAGTCTGTCTTCAGTTTCATTCCCTCAGTTTCATTTGTTCCACCTTAGTGTATTTAAACCTGTCCTTTTCAGTTTCTTGTTACTAGTTAATCTTTCTGTGTTTCTGTTCCCGACCCTGGTTATGACCCTAATTGGTTCTGACGAACCGGTCGTAAGTGGAACTGGTCGTAAGTCGGCCTATGTTATAATTACCTTACATATGTCATACTGTGTAATGATATTATAATCATCTTTAAGTCATATTTTATCAATATTTTCTTTGTTCATTATTGTTATAACCATTATATCACCAGTCTTAGTACTGTTATCATCTTTTTACATATTTTAACAACGTTCTTTTTGTTCATTATTGTTATAACCAATATACGTACTGTACAGTATCATCTTTCTACACATTACAGTCGCGGTCGTAAAGGCGAACGGTCATAAGTTGCATAGGTCGTAAGTCGACGACTACCTGTACAGTTCCATTTTAAATGTGATGTAGGTTTGTTAGAAAGCATAAGGGTGAGTCATTATTTTTGGGCACTTTGGACATGCTTTAGAACAACATAATCTCATATATGTGAATAAAACACACTGAACACAAAATGAGCACACAAGGTTAATTTTGTTTTAATCTAAAAATAAGCTCATCAGACAAAAAGATATGCAGACATTTTGTATTTGGAGAGATTTGGAGATGGAATCTGAATCCCTGAAGATATATTTTCCAGATTCCAGAAGTTGACATCAAGTTTGTGCACAAATATGAAGTAGTTCTGGGTTAAAATGAGATATTCAGTCAAATTTCTGAATGGTACAAGCCTCTTTAATTTACAGTATTCAACCATTAGTGTGCAGTTAATACTTGAGATATTGACACCTTTATATGGCCAGTACATTGCCAGTAAATTGCCCTCTCGGGGGGGGGGGGGGGGGGGGGGAAGTGGAAAGGGTTCATTTAAATAAGTGAAATTCTTTGTGTATTTGTTTCATTCATTAGAGTCATAAATAATCTTTGGTTAATGTCAATTAACTGTACAGACAACCTTTCTACTAAAAACTAAGTCAGTCGAAGTTGTAAGGGGTGGGTTGTTGTGTCTGATTGGGGAGGGTTGTGAGCAGGGTCGGTTGTTGTGTCTGATTGGGGTGGGTTGTGAGCAGGGTGGGTAGTTGTGTCTGATTGCGGTGGGTTGTGAGCAGGGTGGATTGTTGTGTCTGATTGGGGTGGGTTTGTGTGTCTGATTGGGGTGGGTTGTTGTGTCTGATTGGGGTGGGTTTATGTGTCTGATTGGGTTGGGTTGTTCTGTCTGGTTGGGGTGGGTTTATGTGTCTGGTTGGGGTGGGTTGTGATTGGCAGTCTGTGTTCATGCAGCGAGAGAGCCCCAAGGGCCTCAGCAGGGCTGGTAGGAGGGGCTAAGATGAGGCATTAAATAAAAACTACAGGCGCGTGTTTATTTGTCTAGCCCCAGGGCCAGCACGGCTGCTTAATGTACCAATACCCAGACTTACGCTGTCACAAAATTATTAATGCTGGGACTAATCACACATATCCCGGCAGGAATACACACTACCCTGCAGAATAAAAACAGCTCAATCTAGCTTTTTAAACAGTTTGACCAGTTCAAACCAGCTCCCAGCTCGACACTGGTTTCATCAGCTCAAGCTATGTTTTGAAACAGCTGATGGGTGGTTGACCACCTACCAGCTCAGACAGGCTACCAGCACTAGCAGGTTGACCAGTGCATACCCAGCTAGACCTGCCTTATCACCAGCTTGGCCAGTGGTTGACCAGCTCATGCCAAGCTAGACCAGCTTATTAGCAGCTTGACCAGATACATTTTAGCTGGATTTTACAACAGGGTAGGACATAGCACTACCTCTCTTCCACTCGTCTGCTCTACTGTCTCTTCAGACTTTGCATGTGAAAGGTTGGAGTACTGTTACAGTGGGTGGGTGCATTCAGCCCAGCTCATCCCTTCCCCTTTCAGCCTCCCGGAAATCCAGAGCCTTCTCCTCAAAGAAGAGCCGAACCAGGAGCAAACAAAAAGAGACTGCCAGGAAAAGCATGGCTGAAACACACTGTTTTATGAGCCATTAAATATTGTATTCATCCCTGCACTGAACTTTGGTTCTGCCTGAGGATTGAAATGCCTTAAATAAACTGAAATAATTCCATCACTTTTATCTTTGCCTTGAGACTTAATGGACTGCTGATGGTTTGATGTGCAGCATCAAGTTCATCATCTCTCACTCTCCTTCCCCAGATGCCATGGCTGAGGCATGTTTATGGAGTGTTTTTCTCTCGGGAAGTTCAGCGTTTCTTTCTCACTCTCACATACCGTACGTGGAGCTGGAGACAAGTCTGCTGCCCATTTTCTCCCAGACTGCCAGTGATAGATAAGGTCTGCATGCTGTGCTACAGCTGACCTGCAGCTCAACTTTGACCCCTGACCCCAGGAGACACGACACCGGCAGGAGGCTGCTTAACACTAAATGTTGGCCAGTACTAGAGAGAAACAGGAAGAAAATATACACAGGCACACAAACACACATACACGCACATGCCTCCTTTTTCTATCTTTTCTTTATCTTGTGTTTTCTCAGGGTGACGTTTTTTACCCCTTCCTAATTTACTTCTTCTTACCTTCTCTGAGAAACATTTCCATGACTGTATATTTGTACTAAAGTAGTTAACAACAAAAATACCCACCTACAGTACTGTGCAGAAGTCACCTGTATAATATTCTGTACAGATAAGATTCTTTCAAAAATAATTCAATGAAAGGTCCTAAATAAATGTACTATACATTTTTGTGACCACCCTTCGGCGTTAAAACTGCATCACTTCTCTGAGATAGCCAACACTGTCCTGCAGTTCCAAGAGTTGGAGAACTTGCCACAGTTCTTCTGCAGACTTTGGTTGGCTCCTTGCTTCTGATCTCAGACAGCCTTGATCAACTTTTTATGTAAAAAGTAGTCAATTGCTTACAGTAATATGTTACCTTTTAAAATTAAATACAAAAATGTCTCTAAAATTAAATCCTTAATTTGGAAATCTTAAATGTGTTTTTTATACATACAAAAATAAGCATATATATATTATATATATATATATATATATATATATATATATATATATATATATATATATATATATGCTTATTTTTGTCTCATGGATAGGAAAGAAGAGTAATAGCTGCAGCACAGATGCACGATGTCTGCCTTTCCCTTTTTTGCCATCAAGCCATGGCTTATTTCCTACAGGCTCACCTACATGACAAACCACAAAACAGTCATTTAACTGTATTTTATGTGTCAACTGCAATGAAAGAAAAGAGAAAAAAATGTCTAAGTGAATGTCTTGTATTTT